>NW_025746757.1:0-89731 GCF_021184085.1 Oncorhynchus gorbuscha
TTTCACATCATGTTGTTGGGAAGTGATGACTACTTTCATCATGTTGGAGAAGTGATGACTACTTTCACATCATGTTGTTAGGGATGACTGCTTTCACATCATGTTGTTGAAAGTGATGACTGCTTTCACATCATGTTGTTGGAGAAGTGATGACTGCTTTCACATCATGTTGTTGGAGAAGTGATGACTACTTTCACATCATGTTGTTGGAGAAGCGATGACTGCTTTCACATCATGTTGGAGAAGTGATGACTACTTTCACATCATGTTGTTGGAGAAGTGATGACTGCTTTCACATCATGTTGTTGGAGAAGTGATGACTGCTTTCACATCATGTTGTTGGAGAAGTGATGACTGCTTTCACATCATGTTGTTGGAGAAGTGATGACTACTTTCATCATGTTGGAGAAGTGATGACTACTTTCACATCATGTTGTTGGAAGTGATGACTGCTTTCACATCATGTTGTTGGAGAAGTGATGACTGCTTTCACATCATGTTGTTGGAGAAGTGATGACTACTTTTCACATCATGTTGTTGGAGAAGTGATGACTGCTTTCACATCATGTTGGAGAAGTGATGACTACTTTCATATCATGTTGTTGGAGAAGTGATGACTACTTTCACATCATGTTGTTGGAGAAGTGATGACTGCTTTCACATCATGTTGGAGAAGTGATGACTGCTTTCACATCATGTTGGAGAAGTGATGACTGCTTTCACATCATGTTGGAGAAGTGATGACTGCTTTCACATCATGTTGGAGAAGTGATGACTACTTTCACATCATGTTGTTGGAGAAGTGATGACTGCTTTCACATCATGTTGTTGGAGAAGTGATGACTGCTTTCACATCATGTTGGAGAAGTGATGACTGCTTTCACATCATGTTGTTGGAGAAGTGATAACACATGCTTTCACATCATGTTGGAGAAGTGATGACTGCTTTCACATCATGTTGGAGAAGTGATGACTGCTTTCACATCATGTTGGAGAAGTGATGACTGCTTTCACATCATGTTGGAGAAGTGATGACTGCTTTCACATCATGTTGGAGAAGTGATGACTGCTTTCATCATGTTGTTGGAGAAGTGATGACTGCTTTCACATCATGTTGTTGGAGAAGTGATGACTGCTTTCACATCATGTTGGAGAAGTGATGACTACTTTCACATCATGTTGGAGAAGTGCGACTGCTTTCACATCATGTTGTTGAGCAGTGATGGCTGCTTTCACATCATGTTGTTGGAGAAGTGATGACTGCTTTCACATCATGTTGTTGGAGAAGTGATGACTGCTTTCATCATGTTGTTGGAGAAGTGATAACTGCTTTCACATCATGTTGGAGAAGTGATGACTGCTTTCACATCATGTTGTTGGAGAAGTGATGACTGCTTTCACATCATGTTGTTGAGCAGTGATGACTGCTTTCACATCATGTTGTTGGAGCAGTGATGACTGCTTTCACATCATGTTGTTGGAGCAGTGATGACTGCTTTCACATCATGTTGTTGGAGCAGTGATGGCTGCTTTCACATCATGTTGTTGGAGCAGTGATGACTGCTTTCACATCATGTTGTTGGAGCAGTGATGACTGCTTTCACATCATGTTGGAGAAGTGATGACTGCTTTCACATCATGTTGTTGGAGAAGTGATGACTGCTTTCACATCATGTTGTTGGAGCAGTGATGACTGCTTTCACATCATGTTGTTGGAGAAGTGATGACTGCTTTCACATCATGTTGTTGGAGCAGTGATGACTGCTTTCACATCATGTTGTTGGAGCAGTGATGACTGCTTTCACATCATGTTGAGAAGTGATGACTACTTTCACATCATGTTGGAGAAGTGATGACTGCTTTCACATCATGTGTGGAGAAGTGATGACTGCTTTCACATCATGTTGGAGAAGATGACTGCTTTCACATCATGTTGTTGGAGAAGTGATGACTGCTTTCACATCATGTTGTTGGAGAAGTGATGACTGCTTTCACATCATGTTGGAGAAGTGATGACTGCTTTCACATCATGTTGGAGAAGTGATGACTGCTTTCACATCATGTTGGAGAAGTGATGACTGCTTTCACATCATGTTGGAGAAGTGATGACTGCTTTCACATCATGTTGGAGAAGTGATGACTGCTTTCACATCATGTTGTTGAGAAGTGATACTGCTTTCATCATGTTGTTGGAGAAGTGATGACTGCTTTCACATCATGTTGTTGGAGAAGTGATGACTGCTTTCACATCATGTTGTTGGAGAAGTGATGACTACTTTCATCATGTTGTTGGAGAAGTGATGACTGCTTTCACATCATGTTGGAGAAGTGATGACTGCTTTCACATCATGTTGTTGGAGAAGTGATGACTGCTTTCACATCATGTTGTTGGAGAAGTGATGACTGCTTTCACATCATGTTGTTGGAGCAGTGATGACTGCTTTTCACATCATGTTGTTGGAGCAGTGATGACTGCTTTCACATCATGTTGGAGCAGTGATGACTACTTTCACATCATGTTGTTGGAGCAGTGATGACTGCTTTCACATCATGTTGTTGGAGCAGTGATGACTGCTTTCACATCATGTTGTTGGAGCAGTGATGACTGCTTTCACATCATGTTGTTGGAGCAGTGATGACTGCTTTCACATCATGTTGTTGGAGCAGTGATGACTGCTTTCACATCATGTTGTTGGAGCAGTGATGACTGCTTTCACATCATGTTGTTGGAGCAGTGATGACTGCTTTCACATCATGTTGGAGCAGTGATGACTACTTTCACATCATGTTGGAGAAGTGATGACTGCTTTCACATCATGTTGTTGAGAAGTGATGACTACTTTCACATCATGTTGTTGGAGAAGTGATGACTGCTTTCACATCATGTTGTTGGAGCAGTGACTGCTTTCACATCATGTTGTTGGGAAGTGATGACTGCTTTCACATCATGTTGTTGGAGCAGTGATGACTGCTTTTCACATCATGTTGGAGAAGTGATGACTACTTTCACATCATGTTGTTGGAGAAGTGATGACTGCTTTCACATCATGTTGGAGAAGTGATGACTACTTTCACATCATGTTGGAGAAGTGATGACTGCTTTCACATCATGTTGTTGGAGAAGTGATGACTGCTTTCACATCATGTTGTTGGAGAAGTGATGACTGCTTTCACATCATGTTGTTGAGAAGTGATGACTGCTTTCACATCATGTTGTTGGAGAAGTGATGACTGCTTTCACATCATGTTGTTGAGAAGTGATGACTGCTTTCACATCATGTTGTTGGAGCAGTGATGACTGCTTTCATCATGTTGTTGGAGCAGTGATGACTGCTTTCACATCATGTTGTTGGAGCAGTGATGACTGCTTTCACATCATGTTGTTGGAGCAGTGATGACTGCTTTCACATCATGTTGTTGGAGCAGTGATGACTGCTTTCACATCATGTTGTTGGAGCAGTGATGACTGCTTTCATCATCATGTTGTTGGAGCAGTGATGACTGCTTTCACATCATGTTGTTGGAGCAGTGATGACTGCTTTCACATCATGTTGTTGGAGCAGTGATGACTGCTTTCACATCATGTTGTTGGAGCAGTGATGACTGCTTTCACATCATGTTGTTGAGCAGTGATGACTGCTTTCACATCATGTTGTTGGAGCAGTGATGACTGCTTTCACATCATGTTGTTGGAGCAGTGATGACTGCTTTCACATCATGTTGTTGGAGCAGTGATGATCTGTTTTCACATCATGTTGTTGGAGCAGTGATGACTGCTTTCACATCATGCTGTTGGAGCAGTGATGACTGCTTTCACATCATGTTGTTGGAGCAGTGATGACTGCTTTCACATCATGTTGTTGGAGCAGTGATGACTGCTTTCACATCATGTTGTTGGAGCAGTGATGACTGCTTTCACATCATGTTGTTGGAGCAGTGAGACTGCTTTCACATCATGTTGTTGGAGCAGTGATGACTGCTTTCACATCATGTTGTTGGAGCAGTGATGACTGCTTTCACATCATGTTGTTGGAGCAGTGATGACTGCTTTCACATCATGTTGTTGGAGCAGTGATGACTGCTTTCACATCATGTTGTTGGAGCAGTGATGACTGCTTTCACATCATGTTGTTGGAGCAGTGATGACTGCTTTCACATCATGTTGTTGGAGCAGTGATGACTGCTTTCACATCATGTTGTTGGAGCAGTGATGACTGCTTTCACATCATGTTGTTGGAGCAGTGATGACTGCTTTCACATCATGTTGTTGGAGCAGTGATGACTGCTTTCACATCATGTTGTTGGAGCAGTGATGACTGCTTTCACATCACGTTGTTGGAGCAGTGATGACTGCTTTCACATCATGTTGTTGAGCAGTGATGACTGCTTTCACATCACGTTGTTGGAGCAGTGATGACTGCTTTCACATCATGTTGTTGGAGCAGTGATGACTGCTTTCACATCATGTTGTTGGAGCAGTGATGACTGCTTTCACATCATGTTGTTGGAGCAGTGATGACTGCTTTCACATCATGTTGTTGGAGCAGTGATGACTGCTTTCACATCATGTTGTTGGAGCAGTGATGACTGCTTTCATCATGTTGTTGGAGCAGTGATGACTGCTTTCACATCATGTTGTTGGAGCAGTGATGACTACTTTCACATCATGTTGTTGGAGCAGTGATGACTGCTTTCACATCATGTTGTTGGAGCAGTGATGACTGCTTTCACATCATGTTGTTGGAGCAGTGATGACTTTCACATCATGTTGTTGGAGCAGTGATGACTACTTTCACATCATGTTGTTGGAGCAGTGATGACTGCTTTCACATCATGTTGTTGGAGCAGTGATGACTGCTTTCACATCATGTTGTTGGAGAAGTGATGACTGCTTTCACATCATGTTGTTGGAGCAGTGATGACTGCTTTCACATCATGTTGTTGGAGAAGTGATGACTGCTTTCACATCATGTTGTTGGAGCAGTGATGACTGCTTTCACATCATGTTGTTGGAGAAGTGATGACTGCTTTCACATCATGTTGTTGAGCAGTGATGACTGCTTTCACATCATGTTGTTGGAGCAGTGATGACTGCTTTCACATCATGTTGTTGGAGCAGTGATGACTGCTTTCACATCATGTTGTTGGAGCAGTGATGACTGCTTTCACATCATGTTGGAGAAGTGATGACTGCTTTCACATCATGTTGTTGGATAAAGTGATGACTACTTTCACATCATGTTGTTGGAGCAGTGATGACTGCTTTCACATCATGTTGTTGGAGAAGTGATGACTGCTTTCACATCATGTTGGAGAAGTGATGACTACTTTCACATCATGTTGTTGGAGAAGTGATGACTGCTTTCACATCATGTTGTTGGAGCAGTGATGACTGCTTTCACATCATGTTGGAGAAGTGATGACTGCTTTCACATCATGTTGGAGCAGTGATGACTGCTTTCACATCATGTTGTTGGAGAAGTGATGACTGCTTTCACATCATGTTGTTGGAGAAGTGATGACTGGTTTCACATCATGTTGTTGAGAAGTGATGACTGCTTTCACATCATGTTGTTGGAGCAGTGATGACTGCTTTCATCATGTTGTTGGAGAAGTGATGACTGCTTTTTCATCATGTTGGAAGTGTTGACTGCTTTCACATCATGTTGTTGGAGAAGTGATGACTGCTTTCACATCATGTTGTTGGAGAAGTGATGACTGCTTTCACATCATGTTGTTGGAGAAGTGATGACTGCTTTCACAGCATGTTGTTGGAAAAGTGATGACTGCTTTCACATCATGTTGTTGGAGAAGTGATTGACTGCTTTCACATCATGTTGTTGAGCAGTGATGACTGCTTTCACATCATGTTGGAGAAGTGATGACTGCTTTCACATCATGTTGTTGGATAAAGTGATGACTGCTTTCACATCATGTTTGTTGGAGCAGTGATGACTGCTTTCACATCATGTTGTTGGAAAAGTGATGACTGCTTTCACATCATGTTGGAGTAGTGATGACTGCTTTCACATCATGTTGTTGGACAAGTGATGACTGCTTTCACATCATGTTGTTGGAGCAGTGATGACTGCTTTCACATCATGTTGTTGGAGCAGTGATGACTGCTTTCACATCATGTTGGAGCAGTGATGACTGCTTTCACATCATGTTGTTGGAGAAGTGATGACTGCTTTCACATCATGTTGTTGGAGCAGTGATGACTGCTTTCACATCACGTTGTTGGAGCAGTGATGACTGCTTTCACATCATGTTGTTGGAGCAGTGATGACTGCTTTCACATCATGTTGTTGGAGCAGTGATGACTGCTTTCATCATGTTGTTGGAGAAGTGATGACTGCTTTCACATCATGTTGTTGGAGAAGTGATGACTGCTTTCACATCATGTTGTTGGAGCAGTGATGACTGCTTTCACATCATGTTGTTGGAGAAGTGATGACTGCTTTCACAGCATGTTGTTGGAAAGTGATGATATTTTCACATCATGTTGGAGAAGTGATGACTGCTTTCACATCATGTTGTTGGACAAGTGATGACTGCTTTCACATCATGTTGTTGGAGCAGTGATGACTGCTTTTCACATCATGTTGGAGAAGTGATGACTGCTTTCACATCATGTTGTTGGAGCAGTGATGACTGCTTTCACATCATGTTGTTGGAGCAGTGATGACTGCTTCACATCATGTTGGAGCAGTGATGACTGCTTTCACATCACGTTGTTGGAGCAGTGATGACTGCTTTCACATCATGTTGTTGGAGCAGTGATGACTGCTTTCACATCATGTTGTTGGAGCAGTGATGACTGCTTTCACATCATGTTGTTGGAGCAGTGATGACTGCTTTCACATCATGTTGGAGCAGTGATGACTGCTTTCACATCATGTTGTTGGAGCAGTGATGACTGCTTTCACATCATGTTGTTGGAGCAGTGATGACTACTTTCACATCATGTTGTTGGAGCAGTGATGACTATTTTCACATCATGTTGTTGGAGCAGTGATGACTGCTTTCACATCATGTTGTTGGAGCAGTGATGACTACTTTTTCATCATGTTGTTGGAGCAGTGATGACTACTTTCACATCATGTTGTTGGAGCAGTGATGACTGCTTTCACATCATGTTGTTGGAGCAGTGATGACTGCTTTCACATCATGTTGTTGGAGAAGTGATGACTGCTTTCATCATGTTGTTGGAGAAGTGATGACTGCTTTCACATCATGTTGTTGGAGCAGTGATGACTGCTTTCACATCATGTTGTTGGAGAAGTGATGACTGCTTTCACATCATGTTGTTGGAGCAGTGATGACTGCTTTCACATCATGTTGTTGGAGAAGTGATGACTGCTTTCACATCATGTTGTTGGAGCAGTGATGACTGCTTTCACATCATGTTGTTGGAGCAGTGATGACTTTCACATCATGTTGTTGGAGCAGTGATGACTGCTTTCACATCATGTTGTTGGAGCAGTGATGACTGCTTTCACATCATGTTGGAGAAGTGACTGCTTTCACATCATGTTGTTGGATAAAGTGATGACTGCTTTCACATCATGTTGTTGGAGAATGATGACTGCTTTCACATCATGTTGTTGGAGCAGTGATGACTGCTTTCACATCATGTTGTTGGAGAAGTGATGACTGCTTTCACATCATGTTGTTGGAGCAGTGATGACTGCTTTCACATCATGTTGTTGGAGAAGTGATGACTGCTTTCACATCATGTTGTTGGAGCAGTGATGACTGCTTTCACATCATGTTGTTGGAGCAGTGATGACTGCTTTCACATCATGTTGTTGGAGCAGTGATGACTGCTTTCACATCATGTTGTTGGAGCAGTGATGACTGCTTTCACATCATGTTGGAGAAGTGATGACTGCTTTCACATCATGTTGTTGGATAAAGTGATGACTACTTTCACATCATGTTGTTGGAGCAGTGATGACTGCTTTCACATCATGTTGTTGGAGAAGTGATGACTGCTTTCACATCATGTTGGAGAAGTGATGACTACTTTCACATCATGTTGTTGGAGCAGTGATGACTGCTTTCACATCATGTTGTTGGAGCAGTGATGACTGCTTTCACATCATGTTGGAGAAGTGATGACTGCTTTCATCATGTTGTTGGAGAAGTGATGACTGCTTTCACATCATGTTGTTGGAGAAGTGATGACTGCTTTCACATCATGTTGTTGGAGAAGTGATGACTGCTTTCACATCATGTTGGAGAAGTGATGACTGCTTTCACATCATGTTGGAGAAGTGTGACTGCTTTCACATCATGTTAAAGTGATGACTGCTTTCACATCATGTTGTTGGAGCAGTGATGACTGCTTTTCATCATGTTGGAGAAGTGATGACTGCTTTACATCATGTTGATGGAGAAGTGATGACTGCTTTCACATCATGTTGTTGGAGCAGTGATGACTGCTTTCACATCATGTTGGAGAAGTGATGACTGCTTTCACATCATGTTGTTGATAAAGTGATGACTACTTTCACATCATGTTGTTGGAGAAGTGATGACTGCTTTCACATCATGTTGTTGGAGCAGTGATGACTGCTTTCACATCATGTTGTTGGAGAAGTGATGACTGCTTTCACATCATGTTGTTGGAGCAGTGATGACTGCTTTCACATCATGTTGTTGGAGAAGTGATGACTGCTTTCACATCATGTTGTTGGAGCAGTGATGACTGCTTTCACATCATGTTGTTGGAGCAGTGATGACTGCTTTCATCATGTTGTTGGAGCAGTGATGACTCTTTCACATCATGTTGTTGGAGCAGTGATGACTGCTTTCACATCATGTTGGAGAAGTGATGACTGCTTTCACATCATGTTGTTGGATAAAGTGATGACTACTTTCACATCATGTTGTTGGAGCAGTGATGACTGCTTTCACATCATGTTGTTGGAGAAGTGATGACTGCTTTCACATCATGTTGTTGGAGAAGTGATGACTGCTTTCACATCATGTTGTTGGAGAAGTGATGACTGCTTTCATCATGTTGTTGGAGAAGTGATGACTGCTTTCACATCATGTTGGAGTTGATGACTGCTTTCACATCATGTTGGAGAAGTGATGACTGCTTTCACATCATGTTGTTGGAGAAGTGATGACTGCTTTCACATCATGTTGTTGGAGAAGTGATGACTGCTTTCACATCATGTTGGAGAAGTGATGACTGCTTTCACATCATGTTGATGGAGAAGTGATGACTGCTTTCACATCATGTTGTTGGAGCAGTGATGACTGCTTTTCACATCATGTTGTTGGAGAAGTGATGACTGCTTTCACATCATGTTGGAGAAGTGATGACTGCTTTCACATCATGTTGTTGGAGAAGTGATGACTGCTTTCACATCATGTTGTTGGAGCAGTGATGACTGCTTTCACATCATGTTGTTGGAGAAGTGATGACTGCTTTCACATCATGTTGTTGGAGCAGTGATGACTGCTTTCACATCATGTTGTTGGAGAAGTGATGACTGCTTTCACATCATGTTGGAGAAGTGATGACTGCTTTCACATCATGTTGTTGGAGAAGTGATGACTGCTTTCACATCATGTTGTTGGAGCAGTGATGACTGCTTTCACATCATGTTGTTGGAGAAGTGATGACTGCTTTCACATCATGTTGTTGGAGCAGTGATGACTGCTTTCACATCATGTTGGAGCAGTGATGACTGCTTTCACATCATGTTGTTGGAGCAGTGATGACTGCTTTCACATCATGTTGTTGGAGCAGTGATGACTGCTTTCACATCATGTTAGATGATGACTGCTTTCACATGTTGTTGGATAAAGTGATGACTACTTTAACATCATGTTGTTGGAGCAGTGATGACTGCTTTCACATCATGTTGTTGGAGAAGTGATGACTGCTTTCACATCATGTTGGAGAAGTGATGACTACTTTCACATCATGTTGTTGGAGAAGTGATGACTGCTTTCACATCATGTTGTTGGAGCAGTGATGACTGCTTTCACATCATGTTGTTGGAGCAGTGATGACTGCTTTCACATCATGTTGGAGAAGTGATGACTACTTTCACATCATGTTGGAGAAGTGATGACTGCTTTCACATCATGTTGGAGAAGTGATGACTACTTTCACATCATGTTGGAGAAGTGATGACTGCTTTCACATCATGTTGTTGGAGAAGTGATGACTGCTTTCACATCATGTTGTTGGAGAAGTGATGACTGCTTTCACATCATGTTGTTGGAGAAGTGATGACTGCTTTCACATCATGTTGTTGGAGAAGTGATAACTGCTTTCACATCATGTTGTTGGAGAAGTGATGACTGCTTTCACATCATGTTGGAGAAGTGATGACTGCTTTCACATCATGTTGGAGAAGTGATAACTGCTTTCACATCATGTTGGAGAAGTGATGACTGCTTTCACATCATGATGGAGAAGTGATGACTGCTTTCACATCATGTTGTTGGAGAAGTGATGACTGCTTTCACATCATGTTGTTGGAGAAGTGATAACTGCTTTCACATCATGTTGGAGAAGTGATAACTACTTTCACATCATGTTGTTGGAGAAGTGATGACTGCTTTCACATCATGTTGTTGGAGAAGTGATGACTGCTTTCACATCATGTTGTTGGAGAAGTGATGACTGCTTTCACATCATGTTGTTGGAGAAGTGATGACTGCTTTCACATCATGTTGTTGGAGAAGTGATGACTGCTTTCACATCATGTTGTTGGAGAAGTGATGACTGCTTTCACATCATGTTGTTGAGCAGTGATGACTGCTTTCACATCATGTTGTTGGAGCATGACTGCTTTCACATCATGTTGTTGGAGCAGTGATGACTGCTTTCACATCATGTTGTTGGAGCAGTGATGACTGCTTTCACATCATGTTGTTGGAGCAGTGATGACTGCTTTCACATCATGTTGTTGGAGCAGTGATGGCTGCTTTCACATCATGTTGTTGGAGCAGTGATGACTGCTTTCACATCATGTTGTTGGAGCAGATGACTGCTTTCACATCATGTTGTTGGAGCAGTGATGACTGCTTTCACATCATGTTGTTGGAGCAGTGATGACTGCTTTCACATCATGTTGTTGGAGCAGTGATGACTGCTTTCACATCATGTTGTTGGAGCAGTGATGACTGCTTTCACATCATGTTGTTGGAGCAGTGATGACTGCTTTCACATCATGTTGTTGGAGCAGTGATGACTGCTTTCATCATGTTGTTGGAGAAGTGATGACTGCTTTCACATCATGTTGTTGGAGCAGTGATGACTGCTTTCACATCATGTTGTTGGAGCAGTGATGACTGCTTTCCCATCATGTTGTTGGAGCAGTGATGACTGCTTTTACATCATGTTGTTGGAGCAGTGATGACTGCTTTCACATCATGTTGTTGGAGCAGTGATGACTGCTTTCACATCATGTTGTTGGAGCAGTGATGGCTGCTTTCACATCATGTTGTTGGAGCAGTGATGACTGCTTTCACATCATGTTGTTGGAGCAGTGATGACTGCTTTCACATCATGTTGTTGGAGCAGTGATGACTGCTTTCATCATGTTGTTGGAGAAGTGATGACTGCTTTCACATCATGTTGTTGGAGCAGTGATGACTGCTTTCACATCATGTTGTTGGAGCAGTGATGACTGCTTTCACATCATGTTGTTGGGCAGTGATGACTGCTTTCACATCATGTTGTTGAGCAGTGATGACTGCTTTCACATCATGTTGTTGGAGCAGTGATGACTGCTTTCACATCATGTTGTTGGAGCAGTGATGACTGCTTTCACATCATGTTGTTGGAGCAGTGATGACTGCTTTCACATCATGTTGTTGGAGCAGTGATGACTGCTTTCACATCATGTTGTTGGAGCAGTGATGACTGCTTTCACATCACGTTGTTGGAGCAGTGATGACTGCTTTCACATCATGTTGTTGGAGCAGTGATGACTGCTTTCACATCATGTTGTTGGAGCAGTGATGACTGCTTTCACATCATGTTGTTGGAGCAGTGATGACTGCTTTCACATCATGTTGTTGGAGCAGTGATGACTGCTTTCACATCATGTTGTTGGAGCAGTGATGACTGCTTTCACATCATGTTGTTGGAGCAGTGATGACTACTTTCACATCATGTTGTTGGAGCAGTGATGACTACTTTCACATCATGTTGTTGGAGCAGTGATGACTGCTTTCACATCATGTTGTTGGAGCAGTGATGACTGCTTTCACATCATGTTGTTGGAGCAGTGATGACTGCTTTCACATCATGTTGTTGGAGCAGTGATGACTGCTTTCACATCATGTTGTTGGAGCAGTGATGACTGCTTTCACATCATGTTGTTGGAGAAGTGATGACTGCTTTCACATCATGTTGTTGGAGCAGTGATGACTGCTTTCACATCATGTTGTTGGAGCAGTGATGACTGCTTTCACATCATGTTGTTGGAGCAGTGATGACTGCTTTCACATCATGTTGTTGGAGCAGTGATGACTGCTTTCACATCATGTTGTTGGAGCAGTGATGACTGCTTTCATCATGTTGTTGGAGCAGTGATGACTGCTTTCACATCATGTTGTTGGAGCAGTGATGACTGCTTTCACATCATGTTGTTGGAGCAGTGATGACTGCTTTCACATCATGTTGTTGGAGAAGTGATGACTGCTTTCACATCATGTTGTTGGAGCAGTGATGACTGCTTTCACATCATGTTGTTGGAGAAGTGATGACTGCTTTCACATCATGTTGTTGGAGCAGTGATGACTGCTTTCACATCATGTTGTTGGAGAAGTGATGACTGCTTCACATCATGTTGTTGGAGAAGTGATGACTGCTTTCACATCATGTTGTTGGAGAAGTGATGACTGCTTTCATCATGTTGTTGAGAAGTGATGACTGCTTTCACATCATGTTGTTGGAGAAGTGATGACTGCTTTCACATCATGTTGTTGGAGCAGTGATGACTGCTTTCACATCATGTTGTTGGAGAAGTGATGACTTCTTTCACATCATGTTGTTGGAGCAGTGATGACTGCTTTCACATCATGTTGTTGGAGCAGTGATGACTGCTTTCACATCATGTTGTTGGACTGCTTTCACATCATGTTGTGAATGACTGCTTTCACATCATGTTGTTGGAGAAGTGATGACTGCTTTCACATCATGTTGTTGGAGAAGTGATGACTGCTTTCACATCATGTTGGAGAAGTGATGACTGCTTTCACATCATGTTGTTGGAGAAGTGATGACTGCTTTCACATCATGTTGTTGGAGAAGTGATGACTGCTTTCACATCATGTTGGAAAAGTGATGACTGCTTTCACATCATGTTGTTGGAGAAGTGATGACTGCTTTCACATCATGTTGTTGAGAAGTGATGACTGCTTTCACATCATGTTGTTGGAGAAGTGATGACTGCTTTCACATCATGTTGTTGGAGCAGTGATGACTGCTTTCACATCATGTTGTTGGAGAAGTGATGACTGCTTTCACATCATGTTGTTGGAGCAGTGATGACTGCTTTCACATCATGTTGTTGGAGCAGTGATGACTGCTTTCACATCATGTTGTTGGAGCAGTGATGACTGCTTTCACATCATGTTGTTGGAGCAGTGATGACTGCTTTCACATCATGTTGTTGGAGCAGTGATGACTGCTTTCACATCATGTTGTTGGAGAAGTAGATGACTGCTTTCACATCATGTTGTTGGAGCAGTGATGACTACTTTCACATCATGTTGTTGGAGCAGTGATGACTACTTTCACATCATGTTGTTGGAGCAGTGATGACTGCTTTCACATCATGTTGTTGGAGCAGTGATGACTACTTTCACATCATGTTGTTCACATCAGTGATGACTGCTTTCACATCATGTTGTTGGAGCAGTGATGACTGCTTTCACATCATGTTGTTGGAGCAGTGATGACTGCTTTCACATCATGTTGTTGGAGCAGTGATGACTGCTTTCACATCATGTTGTTGGAGAGTGATGACTGCTTTCACATCATGTTGTTGGAGCAGTGATGACTGCTTTCACATCATGTTGTTGGAGCAGTGATGACTGCTTTTTCACATCATGTTGTTGCAGTGATGACTGCTTTCACATCATGTTGTTGGAGCAGTGATGACTGCTTTCACATCATGTTGTTGGAGCAGTGATGACTGCTTTTCATCATGTTGTTGGAGCAGTGATGACTGCTTTCACATCATGTTGTTGGAGCAGTGATGACTGCTTTCACATCATGTTGTTGGAGCAGTGATGACTGCTTTCACATCATGTTGTTGGAGCAGTGATGACTGCTTTCACATCATGTTGTTGGAGCAGTGATGACTGCTTTCATCATGTTGTTGGAGAAGTGATGACTGCTTTCACATCATGTTGTTGGAGCAGTGATGACTGCTTTCACATCATGTTGTTGGAGCAGTGATGACTGCTTTCACATCATGTTGTTGGAGCAGTGATGACTGCTTTCACATCATGTTGTTGGAGCAGTGATGACTGCTTTCACATCATGTTGTTGGAGCAGTGATGACTGCTTTCACATCATGTTGTTGGAGCAGTGATGACTGCTTTCACATCATGTTGTTGGAGCAGTGATGACTGCTTTCACATCATGTTGTTGGAGCAGTGATGACTGCTTTCACATCATGTTGTTGGAGCAGTGATGACTGCTTTCACATCATGTTGTTGGAGCAGTGATGACTGCTTTCACATCATGTTGTTGGAGCAGTGATGACTGCTTTCACATCATGTTGTTGGAGCAGTGATGACTGCTTTCACATCATGTTGTTGGAGCAGTGATGACTGCTTTCACATCATGTTGTTGGAGCAGTGATGACTGCTTTCACATCATGTTGTTGGAGCAGTGATGACTGCTTTCACATCATGTTGTTGGAGCAGTGATGACTGCTTTCACATCATGTTGTTGGAGCAGTGATGACTGCTTTTCACATCATGTTGTTGGAGCAGTGATGACTGCTTTCACATCATGTTGTTGGAGCAGTGATGACTGCTTTCACATCACGTTGTTGGAGCAGTGATGACTGCTTTCACATCACGTTGTTGGAGCAGTGATGACTGCTTTCACATCATGTTGTTGGAGCAGTGATGACTGCTTTCACATCATGTTGTTGGAGCAGTGATGACTGCTTTCACATCATGTTGTTGGAGCAGTGATGACTGCTTTCACATCATGTTGTTGGAGCAGTGATGACTGCTTTCACATCATGTTGTTGGAGCAGTGATGACTGCTTTCACATCATGTTGTTGGAGCAGTGATGACTACTTTCACATCATGTTGTTGGAGCAGTGATGACTGCTTTCACATCATGTTGTTGGAGCAGTGATGACTGCTTTCACATCATGTTGTTGGAGCAGTGATGACTACTTTCACATCATGTTGTTGGAGCAGTGATGACTGCTTTCACATCATGTTGTTGGAGCAGTGATGACTGCTTTCACATCATGTTGTTGGAGCAGTGATGACTGCTTTCACATCATGTTGTTGGAGCAGTGATGACTACTTTTCATCATGTTGTTGGAGAAGTGATGACTGCTTTCACATCATGTTGTTGGAGCAGTGATGACTGCTTTCACATCATGTTGTTGGAGAAGTGATGACTGCTTTCACATCATGTTGTTGGAGCAGTGATGACTGCTTTCACATCATGTTGTTGGAGCAGTGATGACTGCTTTCACATCATGTTGTTGGAGCAGTGATGACTGCTTTCACATCATGTTGTTGGAGCAGTGATGACTGCTTTCACATCATGTTGGAGAAGTGATGACTGCTTTCACATCATGTTGTTGGATAAAGTGATGACTACTTTCACATCATGTTGTTGGAGCAGTGATGACTGCTTTCACATCATGTTGGAGAAGTGATGACTGCTTTCACATCATGTTGGAGCAGTGATGACTACTTTCACATCATGTTGTTGGAGCAGTGATGACTGCTTTCACATCATGTTGTTGGAGCAGTGATGACTGCTTTCACATCATGTTGTTGGAGAAGTGATGACTGCTTTCACATCATGTTGGAGAAGTGATGACTGCTTTCACATCATGTTGTTGGAGAAGTGATGACTGCTTTCACATCATGTTGTTGGAGCAGTGATGACTGGTTTCACATCATGTTGTTGGAGAAGTGATGACTGCTTTCACATCATGTTGTTGGAGCAGTGATGACTGCTTTCACATCATGTTGTTGGAGAAGTGATGACTGCTTTCACATCATGTTGGAGAAGTGATGACTGCTTTCACATCATGTTGTTGGAGAAGTGATGACTGCTTTCACATCATGTTGTTGGAGAAGTGATGACTGCTTTCACATCATGTTGTTGGAGAAGTGATGACTGCTTTCACAGCATGTTGTTGGAAAAGTGATGACTGCTTTCACATCATGTTGGAGAAGTGATGACTGCTTTCACATCATGTTGGAGAAGTGATGACTGCTTTCACATCATGTTGTTGGACAAGTGATGACTGCTTTCACATCATGTTGTTGGAGCAGTGATGACTGCTTTCACATCATGTTGGAGAAGTGATGACTGCTTTCACATCATGTTGTTGGAGCAGTGATGACTGCTTTCACATCATGTTGTTGGAGCAGTGATGACTGCTTTCACATCACGTTGTTGGAGCAGTGATGACTGCTTTCACATCACGTTGTTGGAGCAGTGATGACTGCTTTCACATCATGTTGTTGGAGCAGTGATGACTGCTTTCACATCATGTTGTTGGAGCAGTGATGACTGCTTTCACATCATGTTGTTGGAGCAGTGATGACTGCTTTCACATCATGTTGTTGGAGCAGTGATGACTGCTTTCACATCATGTTGTTGGAGCAGTGATGACTACTTTCACATCATGTTGTTGGAGCAGTGATGACTACTTTCACATCATGTTGTTGGAGCAGTGATGACTGCTTTCACATCATGTTGTTGGAGCAGTGATGACTACTTTCACATCATGTTGTTGGAGCAGTGATGACTACTTTCACATCATGTTGTTGGAGCAGTGATGACTGCTTTCACATCATGTTGTTGGAGCAGTGATGACTGCTTTCACATCATGTTGTTGGAGAAGTGATGACTGCTTTCACATCATGTTGTTGGAGAAGTGATGACTGCTTTCACATCATGTTGTTGGAGCAGTGATGACTGCTTTCACATCATGTTGTTGGAGAAGTGATGACTGCTTTCACATCATGTTGTTGGAGCAGTGATGACTACTTTCACATCATGTTGTTGGAGAAGTGATGACTGCTTTCACATCATGTTGTTGGAGCAGTGATGACTGCTTTCACATCATGTTGTTGGAGCAGTGATGACTGCTTTCACATCATGTTGTTGGAGCAGTGATGACTGCTTTCACATCATGTTGTTGGAGCAGTGATGACTGCTTTCACATCATGTTGGAGAAGTGATGACTGCTTTCACATCATGTTGTTGGATAAAGTGATGACTACTTTCACATCATGTTGTTGGAGAAGTGATGACTGCTTTCACATCATGTTGTTGGAGCAGTGATGACTGCTTTCACATCATGTTGTTGGAGAAGTGATGACTGCTTTCACATCATGTTGTTGGAGCAGTGATGACTGCTTTCACATCATGTTGTTGGAGAAGTGATGACTGCTTTCACATCATGTTGTTGGAGCAGTGATGACTGCTTTCACATCATGTTGTTGGAGCAGTGATGACTGCTTTCACATCATGTTGTTGGAGCAGTGATGACTGCTTTCACATCATGTTGTTGGAGCAGTGATGACTGCTTTCACATCATGTTGGAGAAGTGATGACTGCTTTCACATCATGTTGTTGGATAAAGTGATGACTACTTTCACATCATGTTGTTGGAGCAGTGATGACTGCTTTCACATCATGTTGTTGGAGAAGTGATGACTGCTTTCATCATCATGTTGGAGAAGTGATGACTACTTTCACATCATGTTGTTGGAGAAGTGATGACTGCTTTCACATCATGTTGTTGGAGCAGTGATGACTGCTTTCACATCATGTTGGAGAAGTGATGACTGCTTTCACATCATGTTGTTGGAAGTGATGACTGCTTTCACATCATGTTGTTGGAGAAGTGATGACTGCTTTCACATCATGTTGTTGGAGAAGTGATGACTGCTTTCACATCATGTTGGAGAAGTGATGACTGCTTTCACATCATGTTGTTGGAGAAGTGATGACTGCTTTCACATCATGTTGTTGGAGCAGTGATGACTGCTTTCACATCATGTTGTTGGAGAAGTGATGACTGCTTTCACATCATGTTGTTGGAGCAGTGATGACTGCTTTCACATCATGTTGTTGGAGCAGTGATGACTGCTTTCACATCATGTTGTTGGAGCAGTGATGACTGCTTTCACATCATGTTGTTGGAGCAGTGATGACTGCTTTCACATCATGTTGGAGAAGTGATGACTGCTTTCACATCATGTTGTTGGATAAAGTGATGACTACTTTCACATCATGTTGTTGGAGAAGTGATGACTGCTTTCACATCATGTTGTTGGAGCAGTGATGACTGCTTTCACATCATGTTGTTGGAGAAGTGATGACTGCTTTCACATCATGTTGTTGGAGCAGTGATGACTGCTTTCACATCATGTTGTTGGAGAAGTGATGACTGCTTTCACATCATGTTGTTGGAGCAGTGATGACTGCTTTCACATCATGTTGTTGGAGCAGTGATGACTGCTTTCACATCATGTTGTTGGAGCAGTGATGACTGCTTTCACATCATGTTGTTGGAGCAGTGATGACTGCTTTCACATCATGTTGGAGAAGTGATGACTGCTTTCACATCATGTTGTTGGATAAAGTGATGACTACTTTCACATCATGTTGTTGGAGCAGTGATGACTGCTTTCACATCATGTTGTTGGAGAAGTGATGACTGCTTTCACATCATGTTGTTGGAGAAGTGATGACTGCTTTCACATCATGTTGTTGGAGAAGTGATGACTGCTTTCACATCATGTTGTTGGAGCAGTGATGACTGCTTTCACATCATGTTGGAGAAGTGATGACTGCTTTCACATCATGTTGTTGGAGAAGTGATGACTGCTTTCACATCATGTTGTTGGAGAAGTGATGACTGCTTTCACATCATGTTGTTGGAGAAGTGATGACTGCTTTCACATCATGTTGGAGAAGTGATGACTGCTTTCACATCATGTTGGAGAAGTGATGACTGCTTTCACATCATGTTGTTGGAGAAGTGATGACTGCTTTCACATCATGTTGTTGGAGCAGTGATGACTCTTTCACATCATGTTGGAGAAGTGATGACTGCTTTCACATCATGTTGTTGGAGAAGTGATGACTGCTTTCACATCATGTTGTTGGAGCAGTGATGACTGCTTTCACATCATGTTGGAGAAGTGATGACTGCTTTCACATCATGTTGTTGGATAAAGTGATGACTACTTTCACATCATGTTGTTGGAGAAGTGATGACTGCTTTCACATCATGTTGTTGGAGCAGTGATGACTGCTTTCACATCATGTTGTTGGAGAAGTGATGACTGCTTTCACATCATGTTGTTGGAGCAGTGATGACTGCTTTCACATCATGTTGTTGGAGAAGTGATGACTGCTTTCACATCATGTTGGAGAAGTGATGACTGCTTTCACATCATGTTGTTGGAGAAGTGATGACTGCTTTCACATCATGTTGTTGGAGAAGTGATGACTGCTTTCACATCATGTTGTTGGAGAAGTGATGACTGCTTTCACATCATGTTGGAGAAGTGATGACTGCTTTCACATCATGTTGTTGGAGAAGTGATGACTGCTTTCACATCATGTTGTTGGAGCAGTGATGACTGCTTTCACATCATGTTGTTGGAGCAGTGGTGACTGCTTTCACATCATGTTGTTGGAGCAGTGATGACTACTTTCACATCATGTTGTTGGAGCAGTGATGACTACTTTCACATCATGTTGTTGGAGAAGTGATGACTGCTTTCACATCATGTTGTTGGAGCAGTGATGACTGCTTTCACATCATGTTGTTGGAGAAGTGATGACTGCTTTCACATCATGTTGTTGGAGCAGTGATGACTGCTTTCACATCATGTTGTTGGAGAAGTGATGACTGCTTTCACATCATGTTGGAGAAGTGATGACTGCTTTCACATCATGTTGTTGGAGAAGTGATGACTGCTTTCACATCATGTTGTTGGAGCAGTGATGACTGCTTTCACATCATGTTGTTGGAGCAGTGATGACTGCTTTCACATCATGTTGTTGGAGAAGTGATGACTGCTTTCACATCATGTTGTTGGAGCAGTGATGACTGCTTTCACATCATGTTGTTGGAGCAGTGATGACTGCTTTCACATCATGTTGTTGGAGCAGTGATGACTGCTTTCACATCATGTTGTTGGAGAAGTGATGACTGCTTTCACATCATGTTGTTGGAGCAGTGATGACTACTTTCACATCATGTTGTTGGAAGTGATGACTGCTTTCACATCATGTTGTTGGAGCAGTGATGACTGCTTTCACATCATGTTGTTGGAGCAGTGATGACTGCTTTCACATCATGTTGTTGGAGCAGTGATGACTGCTTTCACATCATGTTGTTGGAGCAGTGATGACTGCTTTCACATCATGTTGTTGGAGCAGTGATGACTGCTTTCACATCATGTTGTTGGAGCAGTGATGACTGCTTTCACATCATGTTGTTGGAGCAGTGATGACTGCTTTCACATCATGTTGTTGGAGCAGTGATGACTGCTTTCACATCATGTTGTTGGAGCAGTGATGACTGCTTTCACATCATGTTGTTGGAGAAGTGATGACTGCTTTCACATCATGTTGTTGGGAGACTACTTTCACATCATGTTGTGTGATGACTGCTTTCACATCATGTTGTTGGAGCAGTGATGACTGCTTTCACATCATGTTGTTGGAGAAGTGATGACTGCTTTCACATCATGTTGTTGGAGCAGTGATGACTGCTTTCACATCATGTTGTTGGAGAAGTGATGACTGCTTTCACATCATGTTGTTGGAGCAGTGATGACTGCTTTCACATCATGTTGTTGGAGAAGTGATGACTGCTTTCACATCATGTTGTTGGAGCAGTGATGACTGCTTTCACATCATGTTGTTGGAGCAGTGATGACTGCTTTCACATCATGTTGGAGCAGTGATGACTGCTTTCACATCATGTTGTTGGAGCAGTGATGACTGCTTTCACATCATGTTGTTGGAGCAGTGATGACTGCTTTCACATCATGTTGTTGGATAAAGTGATGACTACTTTCACATCATGTTGTTGGAGCAGTGATGACTGCTTTCACATCATGTTGTTGGAGCAGTGATGACTGCTTTCACATCATGTTGTTGGAGCAGTGATGACTGCTTTCACATCATGTTGTTGGAGCAGTGATGACTGCTTTCACATCATGTTGTTGGAGCAGTGATGACTGCTTTCACATCATGTTGTTGGAGCAGTGATGACTGCTTTCATCATGTTGTTCATGACTGCTTTCACATCATGTTGTTGGAGCAGTGATGACTGCTTTCACATCATGACTGTTGTTGGAGCAGTGATGACTGCTTTCACATCATGTTGTTGGAGCAGTGATGACTGCTTTCACATCATGTTGTTGCAGTGATGACTGCTTTCACATCATGTTGGAGAAGTGATGACTGCTTTCACATCATGTTGTTGGAGCAGTGATGACTGCTTTCACATCATGTTGTTGGAGCAGTGATGACTGCTTTCACATCATGTTGTTGGAGCAGTGATGACTGCTTTCACATCATGTTGTTGACTGCTTTCACATCATGTTGTTGGAGAAGTGATGACTGCTTTCACATCATGTTGTTGGAGCAGTGATGACTGCTTTCACATCATGTTGTTGGAGCAGTGATGACTGCTTTCACATCACAGTGATGACTGCTTTCACATCATGTTGTTGGAGCAGTGATGACTGCTTTCACATCATGTTGTTGGAGCAGTGATGACTGCTTTCACATCATGTTGTTGGAGCAGTGATGACTGCTTTCACATCATGTTGTTGGAGCAGTGATGACTGCTTTCACATCATGTTGTTGGAGCAGTGATGACTGCTTTCACATCATGTTGTTGGAGCAGTGATGACTGCTTTCACATCATGTTGTTGGAGCAGTGATGACTGCTTTCACATCATGTTGTTGGAGCAGTGATGACTGCTTTCACATCATGTTGTTGGAGCAGTGATGACTGCTTTCACATCATGTTGTTGGAGCAGTGATGACTGCTTTCACATCATGTTGTTGGAGCAGTGATGACTGCTTTCACATCACGTTGTTGGAGCAGTGATGACTGCTTTCACATCATGTTGTTGGAGCAGTGATGACTGCTTTCACATCATGTTGTTGGAGCAGTGATGACTGCTTTCACATCACGTTGTTGGAGCAGTGATGACTGCTTTCACATCATGTTGTTGGAGCAGTGATGACTGCTTTCACATCATGTTGTTGGAGCAGTGATGACTGCTTTCACATCATGTTGTTGGAGCAGTGATGACTGCTTTCACATCATGTTGTTGGAGCAGTGATGACTGCTTTCACATCATGTTGTTGGAGCAGTGATGACTGCTTTCACATCATGTTGTTGGAGCAGTGATGACTACTTTCACATCATGTTGTTGGAGCAGTGATGACTGCTTTCACATCATGTTGTTGGAGCAGTGATGACTGCTTTCACATCATGTTGTTGGAGCAGTGATGACTACTTTCACATCATGTTGTTGGAGCAGTGATGACTACTTTCACATCATGTTGTTGGAGCAGTGATGACTGCTTTCACATCATGTTGTTGGAGCAGTGATGACTGCTTTCACATCATGTTGTTGGAGCAGTGATGACTGCTTTCACATCATGTTGTTGGAGCAGTGATGACTGCTTTCACATCATGTTGTTGGAGAAGTGATGACTGCTTTCACATCATGTTGTTGGAGCAGTGATGACTGCTTTCACATCATGTTGTTGGAGAAGTGATGACTGCTTTCACATCATGTTGTTGGAGCAGTGATGACTGCTTTCACATCATGTTGTTGGAGCAGTGATGACTGCTTTCACATCATGTTGTTGGAGCAGTGATGACTGCTTTCACATCATGTTGTTGGAGCAGTGATGACTGCTTTCACATCATGTTGGAGAAGTGATGACTGCTTTCACATCATGTTGTTGGATAAAGTGATGACTACTTTCACATCATGTTGTTGGAGCAGTGATGACTGCTTTCACATCATGTTGTTGGAGAAGTGATGACTGCTTTCACATCATGTTGGAGAAGTGATGACTACTTTCACATCATGTTGTTGGAGAAGTGATGACTGCTTTCACATCATGTTGTTGGAGCAGTGATGACTGCTTTCACATCATGTTGTTGGAGAAGTGATGACTGCTTTCACATCATGTTGGAGAAGTGATGACTGCTTTCACATCATGTTGTTGGAGAAGTGATGACTGCTTTCACATCATGTTGTTGGAGCAGTGATGACTGGTTTCACATCATGTTGTTGGAGAAGTGATGACTGCTTTCACATCATGTTGTTGGAGCAGTGATGACTGCTTTCACATCATGTTGTTGGAGAAGTGATGACTGCTTTCACATCATGTTGGAGAAGTGATGACTGCTTTCACATCATGTTGTTGGAGAAGTGATGACTGCTTTCACATCATGTTGTTGGAGAAGTGATGACTGCTTTCACATCATGTTGTTGGAGAAGTGATGACTGCTTTCACAGCATGTTGTTGGAAAAGTGATGACTGCTTTCACATCATGTTGGAGAAGTGATGACTGCTTTCACATCATGTTGTTGGACAAGTGATGACTGCTTTCACATCATGTTGTTGGAGCAGTGATGACTGCTTTCACATCATGTTGTTGGAGCAGTGATGACTGCTTTCACATCATGTTGTTGGAGCAGTGATGACTGCTTTCACATCATGTTGTTGGAGCAGTGATGACTGCTTTCACATCATGTTGTTGGAGCAGTGATGACTGCTTTCACATCACGTTGTTGGAGCAGTGATGACTGCTTTCACATCATGTTGTTGGAGCAGTGATGACTGCTTTCACATCATGTTGTTGGAGCAGTGATGACTGCTTTCACATCATGTTGTTGGAGCAGTGATGACTGCTTTCACATCATGTTGTTGGAGCAGTGATGACTGCTTTCACATCATGTTGTTGGAGCAGTGATGACTGCTTTCACATCATGTTGTTGGAGCAGTGATGACTACTTTCACATCATGTTGTTGGAGCAGTGATGACTATTTTCACATCATGTTGTTGGAGCAGTGATGACTGCTTTCACATCATGTTGTTGGAGCAGTGATGACTACTTTCACATCATGTTGTTGGAGCAGTGATGACTACTTTCACATCATGTTGTTGGAGCAGTGATGACTGCTTTCACATCATGTTGTTGGAGCAGTGATGACTGCTTTCACATCATGTTGTTGGAGAAGTGATGACTGCTTTCACATCATGTTGTTGGAGAAGTGATGACTGCTTTCACATCATGTTGTTGGAGCAGTGATGACTGCTTTCACATCATGTTGTTGGAGAAGTGATGACTGCTTTCACATCATGTTGTTGGAGCAGTGATGACTGCTTTCACATCATGTTGTTGGAGAAGTGATGACTGCTTTCACATCATGTTGTTGGAGCAGTGATGACTGCTTTCACATCATGTTGTTGGAGCAGTGATGACTGCTTTCACATCATGTTGTTGGAGCAGTGATGACTGCTTTCACATCATGTTGTTGGAGCAGTGATGACTGCTTTCACATCATGTTGGAGAAGTGATGACTGCTTTCACATCATGTTGTTGGATAAAGTGATGACTACTTTCACATCATGTTGTTGGAGAAGTGATGACTGCTTTCACATCATGTTGTTGGAGCAGTGATGACTGCTTTCACATCATGTTGTTGGAGAAGTGATGACTGCTTTCACATCATGTTGTTGGAGCAGTGATGACTGCTTTCACATCATGTTGTTGGAGAAGTGATGACTGCTTTCACATCATGTTGTTGGAGCAGTGATGACTGCTTTCACATCATGTTGTTGGAGCAGTGATGACTGCTTTCACATCATGTTGTTGGAGCAGTGATGACTGCTTTCACATCATGTTGTTGGAGCAGTGATGACTGCTTTCACATCATGTTGGAGAAGTGATGACTGCTTTCACATCATGTTGTTGGATAAAGTGATGACTGCTTTCACATCATGTTGTTGGAGCAGTGATGACTGCTTTCACATCATGTTGTTGGAGCAGTGATGACTGCTTTCACATCATGTTGGGAAGTGATGACTGCTTTCACATCATGTTGTTGGAGAAGTGATGACTGCTTTCACATCATGTTGTTGGAGCAGTGATGACTGCTTTCACATCATGTTGGAGAAGTGATGACTGCTTTCACATCATGTTGTTGGAGAAGTGATGACTGCTTTCACATCATGTTGTTGGAGAAGTGATGACTGCTTTCACATCATGTTGTTGGAGAAGTGATGACTGCTTTCACATCATGTTGGAGAAGTGATGACTGCTTTCACATCATGTTGGAGAAGTGATGACTGCTTTCACATCATGTTGTTGGAGAAGTGATGACTGCTTTCACATCATGTTGTTGGAGCAGTGATGACTGCTTTCACATCATGTTGGAGAAGTGATGACTGCTTTCACATCATGTTGATGGAGAAGTGATGACTGCTTTCACATCATGTTGTTGGAGCAGTGATGACTGCTTTCACATCATGTTGGAGAAGTGATGACTGCTTTCACATCATGTTGTTGGATAAAGTGATGACTACTTTCACATCATGTTGTTGGAGCAGTGATGACTGCTTTCACATCATGTTGTTGGAGCAGTGATGACTGCTTTCACATCATGTTGTTGGAGCAGTGATGACTGCTTTCACATCATGTTGTTGGAGCAGTGATGACTGCTTTCACATCATGTTGTTGGAGCAGTGATGACTGCTTTCACATCATGTTGTTGGAGCAGTGATGACTGCTTTCACATCATGTTGTTGGAGCAGTGATGACTGCTTTCACATCATGTTGTTGGAGCAGTGATGACTGCTTTCACATCATGTTGTTGGAGAAGTGATGACTGCTTTCACATCATGTTGGAGAAGTGATGACTGCTTTCACATCATGTTGTTGGATAAAGTGATGACTACTTTCACATCATGTTGTTGGAGCAGTGATGACTGCTTTCACATCATGTTGTTGGAGAAGTGATGACTGCTTTCACATCATGTTGGAGAAGTGATGACTACTTTCACATCATGTTGTTGGAGAAGTGATGACTGCTTTCACATCATGTTGTTGGAGAAGTGATGACTGCTTTCACATCATGTTGTTGGAGAAGTGATGACTGCTTTCACATCATGTTGTTGGAGAAGTGATGACTGCTTTCACATCATATGTTGGAGCAGTGATGACTGCTTTCACATCATGTTGGAGAAGTGATGACTGCTTTCACATCATGTTGTTGGAGAAGTGATGACTGCTTTCACATCATGTTGTTGGAGAAGTGATGACTGCTTTCACATCATGTTGTTGGAGAAGTGATGACTGCTTTCACATCATGTTGATGGAGAAGTGATGACTGCTTTCACATCATGTTGTTGGAGCAGTGATGACTGCTTTCACATCATGTTGTTGGAGAAGTGATGACTGCTTTCACATCATGTTGGAGAAGTGATGACTGCTTTCACATCATGTTGTTGGAGAAGTGATGACTGCTTTCACATCATGTTGTTGGAGCAGTGATGACTGCTTTCACATCATGTTGTTGGAGAAGTGATGACTGCTTTCACATCATGTTGTTGGAGCAGTGATGACTGCTTTCACATCATGTTGTTGGAGAAGTGATGACTGCTTTCACATCATGTTGGAGAAGTGATGACTGCTTTCACATCATGTTGTTGGAGAAGTGATGACTGCTTTCACATCATGTTGTTGGAGCAGTGATGACTGCTTTCACATCATGTTGTTGGAGAAGTGATGACTGCTTTCACATCATGTTGTTGGAGCAGTGATGACTGCTTTCACATCATGTTGGAGCAGTGATGACTGCTTTCACATCATGTTGTTGGAGCAGTGATGACTGCTTTCACATCATGTTGTTGGAGCAGTGATGACTGCTTTCACATCATGTTGTTGGAGCAGTGATGACTGCTTTCACATCATGTTGTTGGAGCAGTGATGACTGCTTTCACATCATGTTGTTGGAGCAGTGATGACTGCTTTCACATCATGTTGTTGGAGCAGTGATGACTGCTTTCACATCATGTTGGAGAAGTGATGACTGCTTTCACATCATGTTGTTGGAGAAGTGATGACTGCTTTCACATCATGTTGTTGGAGAAGTGATGACTGCTTTCACATCATGTTGTTGGAGAAGTGATGACTGCTTTCACATCATGTTGTTGGAGAAGTGATGACTGCTTTCACATCATGTTGGAGAAGTGATGACTGCTTTCACATCATGTTGTTGGATAAAGTGATGACTGCTTTCACATCATGTTGTTGGAGCAGTGATGACTGCTTTCACATCATGTTGTTGGAGAAGTGATGACTGCTTTCACATCATGTTGTTGGAGCAGTGATGACTGCTTTCACATCATGTTGTTGGAGAAGTGATGACTGCTTTCACATCATGTTGTTGGAGCAGTGATGACTGCTTTCACATCATGTTGTTGGAGCAGTGATGACTGCTTTCACATCATGTTGTTGGAGAAGTGATGACTGCTTTCACATCATGTTGTTGGAGAAGTGATGACTGCTTTCACATCATGTTGGAGAAGTGACTGCTTTCACATCATGTTGTTGATAAAGTGATGACTACTTTCACATCATGTTGTTGGAGAAGTGATGACTGCTTTCACATCATGTTGTTGGAGAAGTGATGACTGCTTTCACATCATGTTGGAGAAGTGATGACTGCTTTCACATCATGTTGTTGGAGAAGTGATGACTGCTTTCACATCATGTTGTTGGAGCAGTGATGACTGCTTTCACATCATGTTGTTGGAGAAGTGATGACTGCTTTCACATCATGTTGGAGAAGTGATGACTGCTTTCACATCATGTTGTTGGAGAAGTGATGACTGCTTTCACATCATGTTGTTGGAGCAGTGATGACTGGTTTCACATCATGTTGTTGGAGAAGTGATGACTGCTTTCACATCATGTTGTTGGAGCAGTGATGACTGCTTTCACATCATGTTGTTGGAGAAGTGATGACTGCTTTCACATCATGTTGGAGAAGTGATGACTGCTTTCACATCATGTTGTTGGAGAAGTGATGACTGCTTTCACATCATGTTGTTGGAGCAGTGATGACTGCTTTCACATCATGTTGTTGGAGAAGTGATGACTGCTTTCACAGCATGTTGTTGGAAAAGTGATGACTGCTTTCACATCATGTTGGAGAAGTGATGACTGCTTTCACATCATGTTGTTGGACAAGTGATGACTGCTTTCACATCATGTTGTTGGAGCAGTGATGACTGCTTTCACATCATGTTGGAGAAGTGATGACTGCTTTCACATCATGTTGTTGGAGCAGTGATGACTGCTTTCACATCATGTTGTTGGAGCAGTGATGACTGCTTTCACATCATGTTGTTGGAGCAGTGATGACTGCTTTCACATCATGTTGTTGGAAGTGATGACTGCTTTCACATCATGTTGTTGGAGCAGTGATGGCTTTCACATCATGTTGTTGGAGCAGTGACTGCTTTCACATCATGTTGTTGGAGAAGTGATGACTGCTTTCACATCATGTTGGAGCAGTGATGACTGCTTTCACATCATGTTGTTGGAGCAGTGATGACTGCTTTCACATCATGTTGTTGGAGCAGTGATGACTGCTTTCACATCATGTTGTTGGAGCAGTGATGACTGCTTTCACATCATGTTGTTGGAGCAGTGATGACTGCTTTCACATCATGTTGTTGGAGAAGTGATGACTGCTTTCACATCATGTTGTTGGAGCAGTGATGACTACTTTCACATCATGTTGTTGGAGCAGTGATGACTGCTTTCACATCATGTTGGAGAGTGATGACTGCTTTCACATCATGTTGTTGGATAAAGTGATGACTGCTTTCACATCATGTTGTTGGAGAAGTGATGACTGCTTTCACATCATGTTGTTGGAGCAGTGATGACTGCTTTCACATCATGTTGTTGGAGAAGTGATGACTGCTTTCACATCATGTTGTTGGAGCAGTGATGACTGCTTTCACATCATGTTGTTGGAGAAGTGATGACTGCTTTCACATCATGTTGTTGGAGCAGTGATGACTGCTTTCACATCATGTTGTTGGAGCAGTGATGACTGCTTTCACATCATGTTGTTGGAGCAGTGATGACTGCTTTCACATCATGTTGTTGGAGCAGTGATGACTGCTTTCACATCATGTTGGAGAAGTGATGACTGCTTTCACATCATGTTGTTGGATAAAGTGATGACTGCTTTCACATCATGTTGTTGGAGAAGTGATGACTGCTTTCACATCATGTTGTTGGAGCAGTGATGACTGCTTTCACATGTTGTTGGAGAAGTGATGACTGCTTTCACATCATGTTGTTGGAGCAGTGATGACTGCTTTCACATCATGTTGTTGGAGCAGTGATGACTGCTTTCACATCATGTTGTTGGAGCAGTGATGACTGCTTTCACATCATGTTGTTGGAGCAGTGATGACTGCTTTCACATCATGTTGTTGGAGCAGTGATGACTGCTTTCACATCATGTTGTTGGAGCAGTGATGACTGCTTTCACATCATGTTGGAGAAGTGATGACTGCTTTCACATCATGTTGTTGGAGAAGTGATGACTACTTTCACATCATGTTGTTGGAGCAGTGATGACTGCTTTCACATCATGTTGTTGGAGAAGTTGACTGCTTTCACATCATGTTGGAGAAGTGATGACTGCTTTCACATCATGTTGTTGGAGAAGTGATGACTGCTTTCACATCATGTTGTTGGAGAAGTGATGACTGCTTTCATCATCATGTTGGAGAAGTGATGACTGCTTTCACATCATGTTGTTGGAGAAGTGATGACTGCTTTCACATCATGTTGTTGGAGAAGTGATGACTGCTTTCACATCATGTTGTTGGAGAAGTGATGACTGCTTTCACATCATGTTGGAGAAGTGATGACTGCTTTCACATCATGTTGGAGAAGTGATGACTGCTTTCACATCATGTTGTTGGAGAAGTGATGACTGCTTTCACATCATGTTGTTGGAGAAGTGATGACTGCTTTCACATCATGTTGGAGAAGTGATGACTGCTTTCACATCATGTTGATGGAGAAGTGATGACTGCTTTCACATCATGTTGTTGGAGCAGTGATGACTGCTTTCACATCATGTTGGAGAAGTGATGACTGCTTTCACATCATGTTGTTGGATAAAGTGATGACTACTTTCACATCATGTTGTTGGAGAAGTGATGACTGCTTTCACATCATGTTGTTGGAGCAGTGATGACTGCTTTCACATCATGTTGTTGGAGAAGTGATGACTGCTTTCACATCATGTTGTTGGAGCAGTGATGACTGCTTTCACATCATGTTGTTGGAGAAGTGATGACTGCTTTCACATCATGTTGTTGGAGCAGTGATGACTGCTTTCACATCATGTTGTTGGAGCAGTGATGACTGCTTTCACATCATGTTGTTGGAGCAGTGATGACTGCTTTCACATCATGTTGTTGGAGAAGTGATGACTGCTTTCACATCATGTTGGAGAAGTGATGACTGCTTTCACATCATGTTGTTGGATAAAGTGATGACTACTTTCACATCATGTTGTTGGAGCAGTGATGACTGCTTTCACATCATGTTGTTGGAGAAGTGATGACTGCTTTCACATCATGTTGGAGAAGTGATGACTACTTTCACATCATGTTGTTGGAGAAGTGATGACTGCTTTCACATCATGTTGTTGGAGAAGTGATGACTGCTTTCACATCATGTTGTTGGAGAAGTGATGACTGCTTTCACATCATGTTGTTGGAGAAGTGATGACTGCTTTCACATTATGTTGGAGAAGTGATGACTGCTTTCACATCATGTTGTTGAGAAGTGATGACTGCTTTCACATCATGTTGGAGAAGTGATGACTGCTTTCACATCATGTTGGAGAAGTGATGACTGCTTTCACATCATGTTGATGGAGAAGTGATGACTGCTTTCACATCATGTTGTTGGAGCAGTGATGACTGCTTTCACATCATCATGTTGGAGAAGTGATGACTGCTTTCACATCATGTTGTTGAGTGATGACTGCTTTCACATCATGTTGTTGGAGAAGTGATGACTGCTTTCACATCATGTTGTTGGAGAAGTGATGACTGCTTTCACATCATGTTGTTGGAGCAGTGATGACTGCTTTCACATCATGTTGTTGGAGAAGTGATGACTGCTTTCACATCATGTTGGAGAAGTGATGACTGCTTTCACATCATGTTGTTGGAGAAGTGATGACTGCTTTCACATCATGTTGTTGGAGCAGTGATGACTGCTTTCACATCATGTTGTTGGAGAAGTGATGACTGCTTTCACATCATGTTGTTGGAGCAGTGATGACTGCTTTCACATCATGTTGGAGCAGTGATGACTGCTTTCACATCATGTTGTTGGAGCAGTGATGACTGCTTTCACATCATGTTGTTGGAGCAGTGATGACTGCTTTCACATCATGTTGTTGGAGAAGTGATGACTGCTTTCACATCATGTTGTTGGAGCAGTGATGACTGCTTTCACATCATGTTGTTGGAGCAGTGATGACTGCTTTCACATCATGTTGTTGGAGCAGTGATGACTGCTTTCACATCATGTTGTTGGAGAAGTGATGACTGCTTTCACATCATGTTGTTGGAGAAGTGATGACTGCTTTCACATCATGTTGTTGGAGAAGTGATGACTGCTTTCACATCATGTTGTTGGAGAAGTGATGACTGCTTTCACATCATGTTGTTGGAGAAGTGATGACTGCTTTCACATTATGTTGGAGAAGTGATGACTGCTTTCACATCATGTTGGAGAAGTGATGACTGCTTTCACATCATGTTGTTGGAGAAGTGATGACTGCTTTCACATCATGTTGTTGGAGAAGTGATGACTGCTTTCACATCATGTTGGAGAAGTGATGACTGCTTTCACATCATGTTGATGGAGAAGTGATGACTGCTTTCACATCATGTTGTTGGAGAAGTGATGACTGCTTTCACATCATGTTGTTGGAGAAGTGATGACTGCTTTCACATCATGTTGGAGAAGTGATGACTGCTTTCACATCATGTTGTTGGAGAAGTGATGACTGCTTTCACATCATGTTGTTGGAGCAGTGATGACTGCTTTCACATCATGTTGTTGGAGAAGTGATGACTGCTTTCACATCATGTTGTTGGAGCAGTGATGACTGCTTTCACATCATGTTGTTGGAGAAGTGATGACTGCTTTCACATCATGTTGGAGAAGTGATGACTGCTTTCACATCATGTTGTTGGAGCAGTGATGACTGCTTTCACATCATGTTGGAGAAGTGATGACTACTTTCACATCATGTTGGAGAAGTGATGACTGCTTTCACATCATGTTGGAGAAGTGATGACTACTTTCACATCATGTTGGAGAAGTGATGACTGCTTTCACATCATGTTGTTGGAGAAGTGATGACTGCTTTCACATCATGTTGTTGGAACAGTGATGACTGCTTTCACATCATGTTGTTGGAGAAGTGATGACTGCTTTCACATCATGTTGTTGGAGCAGTGATGACTGCTTTCACATCATGTTGGAGCAGTGATGACTGCTTTCACATCATGTTGTTGGAGCAGTGATGACTGCTTTCACATCATGTTGTTGGAGCAGTGATGACTGCTTTCACATCATGTTGTTGGAGCAGTGATGACTGCTTTCACATCATGTTGTTGGATAAAGTGATGACTACTTTAACATCATGTTGTTGGAGCAGTGATGACTGCTTTCACATCATGTTGTTGGAGAAGTGATGACTGCTTTCACATCATGTTGTGATGACTGCTTTCACATCATGTTGTTGAGTGATGACTGCTTTCACATCATGTTGTTGGAGCAGTGATGACTGCTTTCACATCATGTTGTTGGAGAAGTGATGACTGCTTTCACATCATGTTGGAGAAGTGATGACTGCTTTCACATCATGTTGTTGGAGAAGTGATGACTGCTTTCACATCATGTTGTTGGAGCAGTGATGACTGCTTTCACATCATGTTGGAGAAGTGATGACTGCTTTCACATCATGTTGATGGAGAAGTGATGACTGCTTTCACATCATGTTGTTGGAGCAGTGATGACTGCTTTCACATCATGTTGGAGAAGTGATGACTGCTTTCACATCATGTTGTTGGATAAAGTGATGACTACTTTCACATCATGTTGGAGAAGTGATGACTGCTTTCACATCATGTTGTTGGAGCAGTGATGACTGCTTTCACATCATGTTGTTGGAGAAGTGATGACTGCTTTCACATCATGTTGTTGGAGCAGTGATGACTGCTTTCACATCATGTTGTTGGAGAAGTGATGACTGCTTTCACATCATGTTGTTGGAGCAGTGATGACTGCTTTCACATCATGTTGTTGGAGAAGTGATGACTGCTTTCACATCATGTTGTTGGAGCAGTGATGACTGCTTTCACATCATGTTGTTGGAGCAGTGATGACTGCTTTCACATCATGTTGGAGAAGTGATGACTGCTTTCACATCATGTTGTTGGATAAAGTGATGACTGCTTTCACATCATGTTGTTGGAGCAGTGATGACTGCTTTCACATCATGTTGGAGAAGTGATGACTGCTTTCACATCATGTTGGAGAAGTGATGACTGCTTTCACATCATGTTGTTGGAGAAGTGATGACTGCTTTCACATCATGTTGTTGGAGAAGTGATGACTGCTTTCACATCATGTTGTTGGAGAAGTGATGACTGCTTTCACATCATGTTGTTGGAGAAGTGATGACTGCTTTCACATTATGTTGGAGAAGTGATGACTGCTTTCACATCATGTTGGAGAAGTGATGACTGCTTTTCACATCATGTTGTTGGAGCAGTGATGACTGCTTTCACATCATGTTGTTGGAGAAGTGATGACTGCTTTCACATCATGTTGGAGAAGTGATGACTGCTTTCACATCATGTTGTTGGAGAAGTGATGACTGCTTTCACATCATGTTGTTGGAGCAGTGATGACTGCTTTCACATCATGTTGTTGGAGAAGTGATGACTGCTTTCACATCATGTTGGAGAAGTGATGACTGCTTTCACATCATGTTGTTGGAGCAGTGATGACTGCTTTCACATCATGTTGTTGGAGCAGTGATGACTGCTTTCACATCATGTTGTTGGAGAAGTGATGACTGCTTTCACATCATGTTGTTGGAGCAGTGATGACTGCTTTCACATCATGTTGTTGGAGAAGTGATGACTGCTTTCACATCATGTTGGAGCAGTGATGACTGCTTTCACATCATGTTGTTGGAGAAGTGATGACTGCTTTCACATCATGTTGTTGGAACAGTGATGACTGCTTTCACATCATGTTGTTGGAGCAGTGATGACTGCTTTCACATCATGTTGTTGGAGCAGTGATGACTGCTTTCACATCATGTTGGAGCAGTGATGACTGCTTTCACATCATGTTGTTGGAGCAGTGATGACTGCTTTCACATCATGTTGTTGGAGCAGTGATGACTGCTTTCATCATCATGTTGGAGAAGTGATGACTGCTTTCACATCATGTTGTTGGATAAAGTGATGACTACTTTAACATCATGTTGTTGGAGCAGTGATGACTGCTTTCACATCATGTTGTTGGAGAAGTGACTGCTTTCACATCAGTGATGACTACTTTCACATCATGTTGTTGGAGCAGTGATGACTGCTTTCACATCATGTTGTTGGAGCAGTGATGACTGCTTTCACATCATGTTGTTGGAGCAGTGATGACTGCTTTCACATCATGTTGGAGAAGTGATGACTACTTTCACATCATGTTGGAGCAGTGATGACTGCTTTCACATCATGTTGGAGCAGTGATGACTACTTTCACATCATGTTGGAGAAGTGATGACTGCTTTCACATCATGTTGTTGGAGAAGTGATGACTGCTTTCACATCATGTTGTTGGAGAAGTGATGACTGCTTTCACATCATGTTGTTGGAGCAGTGATGACTGCTTTCATCATGTTGTTGGAGAAGTGATAACTGCTTTCACATCATGTTGTTGGAGCAGTGATGACTGCTTTCACATCATGTTGTTGGAGCAGTGATGACTGCTTTCACATCATGTTGGAGAAGTGATAACTGCTTTCACATCATGTTGGAGCAGTGATGACTGCTTTCACATCATGATGGAGAAGTGATGACTGCTTTCACATCATGTTGTTGGAGCAGTGATGACTGCTTTCACATCATGTTGTTGGAGAAGTGATAACTGCTTTCACATCATGTTGGAGAAGTGATGACTACTTTCACATCATGTTGTTGGAGAAGTGATGACTGCTTTCACATCATGTTGTTGGAGAAGTGATGACTGCTTTCACATCATGTTGTTGGAGAAGTGATGACTGCTTTCACATCATGTTGTTGGAGAAGTGATGACTGCTTTCACATCATGTTGTTGGAGAAGTGATGACTGCTTTCACATCATGTTGTTGGAGAAGTGATGACTGCTTTCACATCATGTTGTTGGAGCAGTGATGACTGCTTTCACATCATGTTGTTGGAGCAGTGATGCTTTCACATCATGTTGTTGGAGCAGTGATGACTGCTTTCACATCATGTTGTTGGAGCAGTGATGACTGCTTTCACATCATGTTGTTGGAGCAGTGATGACTGCTTTCACATCATGTTGTTGGAGCAGTGATGACTGCTTTCACATCATGTTGTTGGAGCAGTGATGACTGCTTTCACATCATGTTGTTGGAGCAGTGATGACTGCTTTCACATCATGTTGTTGGAGCAGTGATGACTGCTTTCACATCATGTTGTTGGAGCAGTGATGACTGCTTTCACATCATGTTGTTGGAGAAGTGATGACTGCTTTCACATCATGTTGTTGGAGCAGTGATGACTGCTTTCACATCATGTTGTTGGAGCAGTGATGACTGCTTTCACATCATGTTGTTGGAGAAGTGATGACTGCTTTCACATCATGTTGTTGGAGAAGTGATGACTGCTTTCACATCATGTTGTTGGAGCAGTGATGACTGCTTTCACATCATGTTGTTGGAGCAGTGATGACTGCTTTCACATCATGTTGTTGGAGCAGTGATGACTGCTTTTACATCATGTTGTTGGAGCAGTGATGACTGCTTTCACATCATGTTGTTGGAGCAGTGATGATCTGCTTTCACATCATGTTGTTGGAGCAGTGATGACTGCTTTCACATCATGTTGTTGGAGCAGTGATGACTGCTTTCACATCATGTTGTTGGAGCAGTGATGACTGCTTTCACATCATGTTGTTGGAGAAGTGATGACTGCTTTCACATCATGTTGTTGGAGCAGTGATGACTGCTTTCACATCATGTTGTTGGAGCAGTGATGACTGCTTTCACATCATGTTGTTGAGCAGTGATGACTGCTTTCACATCATGTTGTTGGAGCAGTGATGACTGCTTTCACATCATGTTGTTGGAGCAGTGATGACTGCTTTCACATCATGTTGTTGGAGCAGTGATGACTGCTTTCACATCACGTTGTTGGAGCAGTGATGACTGCTTTCACATCATGTTGTTGGAGCAGTGATGACTGCTTTCACATCACGTTGTTGGAGCAGTGATGACTGCTTTCACATCACGTTGTTGGAGCAGTGATGACTGCTTTCACATCATGTTGTTGGAGCAGTGATGACTGCTTTCACATCATGTTGTTGGAGCAGTGATGACTGCTTTCACATCATGTTGTTGGAGCAGTGATGACTGCTTTCACATCATGTTGTTGGAGCAGTGATGACTGCTTTCACATCATGTTGTTGGAGCAGTGATGACTGCTTTCACATCATGTTGTTGGAGCAGTGATGACTACTTTCACATCATGTTGTTGGAGCAGTGATGACTACTTTCACATCATGTTGTTGGAGCAGTGATGACTGCTTTCACATCATGTTGTTGGAGCAGTGATGACTACTTTCACATCATGTTGTTGGAGCAGTGATGACTGCTTTCACATCATGTTGTTGGAGCAGTGATGACTGCTTTCACATCATGTTGTTGGAGCAGTGATGACTGCTTTCACATCATGTTGTTGGAGAAGTGATGACTGCTTTCACATCATGTTGTTGGAGCAGTGATGACTGCTTTCACATCATGTTGTTGGAGAAGTGATGACTGCTTTCACATCATGTTGTTGGAGCAGTGATGACTGCTTTCACATCATGTTGTTGGAGAAGTGATGACTGCTTTCACATCATGTTGTTGGAGCAGTGATGACTGCTTTCACATCATGTTGTTGGAGCAGTGATGACTGCTTTCACATCATGTTGTTGGAGCAGTGATGACTGCTTTCACATCATGTTGTTGGAGCAGTGATGACTGCTTTCACATCATGTTGGAGAAGTGATGACTGCTTTCACATCATGTTGTTGGATAAAGTGATGACTACTTTCACATCATGTTGTTGGAGCAGTGATGACTGCTTTCACATCATGTTGTTGGAGAAGTGATGACTGCTTTCACATCATGTTGGAGAAGTGATGACTACTTTCACATCATGTTGTTGGAGAAGTGATGACTGCTTTCACATCATGTTGTTGGAGCAGTGATGACTGCTTTCACATCATGTTGTTGGAGAAGTGATGACTGCTTTCACATCATGATGACTGCTTTCACATTGTTGGTTGGAGAAGTGATGACTGCTTTCACATCATGTTGTTGGAGCAGTGATGACTGGTTTCACATCATGTTGTTGGAGAAGTGATGACTGCTTTCACATCATGTTGTTGGAGCATGCTTTCACATCATGTTGTTGGAGAAGTGATGACTGCTTTCACATCATGTTGGAGAAGTGATGACTGCTTTCACATCATGTTGTTGGAGAAGTGATGACTGCTTTCACATCATGTTGTTGGAGCAGTGATGACTGCTTTCACATCATGTTGTTGGAGAAGTGATGACTGCTTTCACATCATGTTGTTGGAAAAGTGATGACTGCTTTACATCATGTTGAAGTGATGACTGCTTTCACATTGTTGGAGAAGTGATGACTGCTTTCACATCATGTTGTTGGAGCAGTGATGACTGCTTTCACATCATGTTGTTGGAGCAGTGATGACTGCTTTCACATCATGTTGGAGAAGTGATGACTGCTTTCATCATCATGTTGCAGTGATGACTGCTTTCACAATGTTGTTGGAGATGACTGCTTTCACATCATGTTGTTGGAGCAGTGATGACTGCTTTCACATCATGTTGTTGGAGCAGTGATGACTGCTTTCACATCATGTTGTTGGAGAAGTGATGACTGCTTTCACATCATGTTGTTGGAGCAGTGACTGCTTTCACATCATGTTGTTGGAGCAGTGATGACTGCTTTCACATCATGTTGTTGGAGCAGTGATGACTGCTTTCACATCATGTTGTTGGAGAAGTGATGACTGCTTTCACATCATGTTGTTGGAGCAGTGATGACTGCTTTCACATCATGTTGTTGGAGCAGTGATGACTGCTTTCACATCATGTTGTTGGAGCAGTGATGACTACTTTCACATCATGTTGTTGGAGCAGTGATGACTGCTTTCACATCATGTTGTTGGAGCAGTGATGACTGCTTTCACATCATGTTGTTGGAGAAGTGATGACTGCTTTCACATCATGTTGTTGGAGAAGTGATGACTGCTTTCACATCATGTTGTTGGAGCAGTGATGACTGCTTTCACATCATGTTGTTGGAGAAGTGATGACTGCTTTCACATCATGTTGTTGGAGCAGTGATGACTGCTTTCACATCATGTTGTTGGAGCAGTGATGACTGCTTTCACATCATGTTGTTGGAGCAGTGATGACTGCTTTCACATCATGTTGAGCAGTGATGACTGCTTTCACATCATGTTGTTGGAGCAGTGATGACTGCTTTCACATCATGTTGTTGGAGCAGTGATGACTGCTTTCACATCATGTTGGAGAAGTGATGACTGCTTTCACATCATGTTGTTGGATAAAAGACTACTTTCACATCATGTTGTTGGAGAAGTGACTGCTTTCACATCATGTTGTTGGAGAAGTGATGACTGCTTTCACATCATGTTGTTGGAGAAGTGATGACTGCTTTCACATCATGTTGTTGGAGCAGTGATGACTGCTTTCACATCATGTTGTTGGAGAAGTGATGACTGCTTTCACATCATGTTGTTGGAGCAGTGATGACTGCTTTCACATCATGTTGTTGGAGCAGTGATGACTGCTTTCACATCATGTTGTTGGAGAAGTGATGACTGCTTTCACATCATGTTGTTGGAGCAGTGATGACTGCTTTCACTTTCACATCATGTTGTTGGATAAAGTGATGACTGCTTTCACATCATGTTGTTCAGTGATCATGTGATGTTGGAGAAGTGATGACTGCTTTCACATCATGTTGTTGGAGAAGTGATGACTGCTTTCACATCATGTTGTTGGAGAAGTGATGACTGCTTTCACATCATGTTGTTGGAGCAGTGATGACTGCTTTCACATCATGTTGGAGAAGTGATGACTGCTTTCACATCATGTTGTTGGAGAAGTGATGACTACTTTCACATCATGTTGTTGGAGAAGTGATGACTGCTTTCACATCATGTTGTTGGAGAAGTGATGACTGCTTTCACATCATGTTGTTGGATCATGTTGTTGGAGAGTGATGACTGCTTTCACATCATGTTGTTGGAGCAGTGATGACTGCTTTCACATCATGTTGTTGGAGAAGTGATGACTGCTTTCACATCATGTTGTTGGAGCAGTGATGACTGCTTTCACATCATGTTGTTGGAGCAGTGATGACTGCTTTCACATCATGTTGTTGGAGCAGTGATGAGCTTTCATCATGTTGTTGGAGCAGTGATGACTGCTTTCACATCATGTTGGAGAAGTGATGACTGCTTTCACATCATGTTGTTGGATAAAGTGATGACTACTTTCACATCATGTTGTTGGAGAAGTGATGACTGCTTTCACATCATGTTGTTGGAGCAGTGATGACTGCTTTCACATCATGTTGTTGGAGAAGTGATGACTGCTTTCACATCATGTTGTTGGAGCAGTGATGACTGCTTTCACATCATGTTGTTGGAGAAGTGATGACTGCTTTCACATCATGTTGTTGGAGAAGTGATGACTGCTTTCACATCATGTTGTTGGAGAAGTGATGACTGCTTTCACATCATGTTGTTGGAGCAGTGATGACTGCTTTCACATCATGTTGTTGGAGAAGTGATGACTGCTTTCACATCATGTTGGAGAAGTGATGACTGCTTTCACATCATGTTGTTGGAGAAGTGATGACTGCTTTCACATCATGTTGTTGGAGCAGTGATGACTGCTTTCACATCATGTTGTTGGAGAAGTGATGACTGCTTTCACATCATGTTGGAGAAGTGATGACTACTTTCACATCATGTTGTTGGAGAAGTGATGACTGCTTTCACATCATGTTGTTGGAGCAGTGATGACTGCTTTCACATCATGTTGGAGAAGTGATGACTGCTTTCACATCATGTTGTTGGAGAAGTGATGACTGCTTTCACATCATGTTGGAGAAGTGATGACTGCTTTCACATCATGTTGGAGAAGTGATGACTGCTTTCACATCATGTTGTTGGAGAAGTGATGACTGCTTTCACATCATGTTGTTGGAGCAGTGATGACTGCTTTCACATCATGTTGTTGGAGCAGTGATGACTGCTTTCACATCATGTTGGAGAAGTGATGACTGCTTTCACATCATGTTGTTGGATAAAGTGATGACTACTTTCACATCATGTTGTTGGAGAAGTGATGACTGCTTTCACATCATGTTGTTGGAGCAGTGATGACTGCTTTCACATCATGTTGTTGGAGAAGTGATGACTGCTTTCACATCATGTTGTTGGAGCAGTGATGACTGCTTTCACATCATGTTGTTGGAGAAGTGATGACTGCTTTCACATCATGTTGTTGGAGCAGTGATGACTGCTTTCACATCATGTTGTTGGAGCAGTGATGACTGCTTTCACATCATGTTGTTGGAGCAGTGATGACTGCTTTCACATCATGTTGTTGGAGCAGTGATGACTGCTTTCACATCATGTTGGAGAAGTGATGACTGCTTTCACATCATGTTGTTGGAGAAGTGATGACTACTTTCACATCATGTTGTTGGAGCAGTGATGACTGCTTTCACATCATGTTGTTGGAGAAGTGATGACTGCTTTCACATCATGTTGGAGAAGTTGACTACTTTCACATCATGTTGGAGAAGTGATGACTGCTTTCACATCATGTTGTTGGAGAAGTGATGACTGCTTTCACATCATGTTGTTGGAGAAGTGATGACTGCTTTCACATCATGTTGTTGGAGAAGTGATGACTGCTTTCACATCATGTTGTTGGAGAAGTGATGACTGCTTTCACATCATGTTGTTGGAGAAGTGATGACTGCTTTCACATCATGTTGTTGGAGCAGTGATGACTGCTTTCACATCATGTTGGAGAAGTGATGACTGCTTTCACATCATGTTGTTGGAGAAGTGATGACTGCTTTCACATCATGTTGTTGGAGAAGTGATGACTGCTTTCACATCATGTTGTTGGAGAAGTGATGACTGCTTTCACATCATGTTCACATCATGTTGTTGGACTGCTTTCACATCATGTTGTGATGACTGCTTTCACATCATGTTGTTGGAGAAGTGATGACTGCTTTCACATCATGTTGTTGGAGCAGTGATGACTGCTTTCACATCATGTTGTTGGAGAAGTGATGACTGCTTTCACATCATGTTGTTGGAGCAGTGATGACTGCTTTCACATCATGTTGTTGGAGCAGTGATGACTGCTTTCACATCATGTTGTTGGAGAAGTGATGACTGCTTTCACATCATGTTGTTGGAGCAGTGATGACTGCTTTCACATCATGTTGTTGGAGCAGTGATGACTGCTTTCACATCATGTTGTTGGAGCAGTGATGACTGCTTTCACATCATGTTGTTGGAGAAGTGATGACTGCTTTCACATCATGTTGTTGGATAAAGTGATGACTACTTTCACATCATGTTGTTGGAGCAGTGATGACTGCTTTCACATCATGTTGTTGGAGAAGTGATGACTGCTTTCACATCATGTTGGAGAAGTGATGACTACTTTCACATCATGTTGTTGGAGAAGTGATGACTGCTTTCACATCATGTTGTTGGAGCAGTGATGACTGCTTTCACATCATGTTGTTGGAGAAGTGATGACTGCTTTCACATCATGTTGTTGGAGAAGTGATGACTGCTTTCACATCATGTTGTTGGAGAAGTGATGACTGCTTTCACATCATGTTGTTGGAGCAGTGATGACTGCTTTCACATCATGTTGTTGGAGAAGTGATGACTGCTTTCACATCATGTTGTTGGAGCAGTGATGACTGCTTTCACATCATGTTGTTGGAGAAGTGATGACTGCTTTCACATCATGTTTTGACTGCTTTCACATCATGTTGTTGGAGAAGTGATGACTGCTTTCACATCATGTTGTTGGAGAAGTGATGACTGCTTTCACATCATGTTGTTGGAGAAGTGATGACTGCTTTCACATCATGTTGTTGGAGAAGTGATGACTGCTTTCACATCATGTTGGAGAAGTGATGACTGCTTTCACATCATGTTGTTGGAGAAGTGATGACTGCTTTCACATCATGTTGTTGGAGAAGTGATGACTGCTTTCACATCATGTTGGAGAAGTGATGACTACTTTCACATCATGTTGTTGGATAAAGTGATGACTGCTTTCACATCATGTTGTTGGAGCAGTGATGACTGCTTTCACATCATGTTGTTGGAGCAGTGATGACTGCTTTCATCATGTTGTTGGAGAAGTGATGACTACTTTCACATCATGTTGTTTGATGACTGCTTTCACATCATGTTGTTGGAGCAGTGATGACTGCTTTCACATCATGTTGTTGGAGCAGTGATGACTGCTTTCACATCATGTTGTTGGAGCAGTGATGACTGCTTTCACATCATGTTGTTGGAGCAGTGATGACTGCTTTCACATCATGTTGTTGGAGCAGTGATGACTGCTTTCACATCATGTTGTTGGAGCAGTGATGACTGCTTTCACATCATGTTGTTGGAGCAGTGATGCTTTGCTTGACTACTTTCACATCATGTTGTTGGAGCAGTGATGACTGCTTTCACATCATGTTGTTGGAGCAGTGATGACTGCTTTCACATCATGTTGTTGGAGAAGTGATGACTGCTTTCACATCATGTTGTTGGAGCAGTGATGACTGCTTTCACATCATGTTGTTGGAGAAGTGATGACTGCTTTCACATCATGTTGTTGGAGCAGTGATGACTGCTTTCACATCATGTTGTTGGAGAAGTGATGACTGCTTTCACATCATGTTGTTGGAGCAGTGATGACTGCTTTCACATCATGTTGTTGGAGCAGTGATGACTGCTTTCACATCATGTTGTTGGATCAGTGATGACTGCTTTCACATGTGACTGCTTTCATCATGTTGGAGAAGTGATGACTGCTTTCACATCATGTTGTTGAGATAAAGTGATGACTGCTTTCACATCATGTTGTTGGAGAAGTGATGACTGCTTTCACATCATGTTGTTGGAGCAGTGATGACTGCTTTCACATCATGTTGTTGGAGCAGTGATGACTGCTTTCACATCATGTTGTTGGAGCAGTGATGACTGCTTTCACATCATGTTGTTGGAGCAGTGATGACTGCTTTCACATCATGTTGTTGGAGCAGTGATGACTGCTTTCACATCATGTTGGAGAAGTGATGACTGCTTTCACATCATGTTGTTGTTGACTACTTTCACATCATGTTGTTGGAGAAGTGATGACTGCTTTCACATCATGTTGGAGAAGTGATGACTGCTTTCACATCATGTTGGAGAAGTGATGACTGCTTTCACATCATGTTGTTGGAGAAGTGATGACTGCTTTCACATCATGTTGTTGGAGCAGTGATGACTGCTTTCACATCATGTTGGAGAAGTGATGACTGCTTTCACATCATGTTGTTGGAGAAGTGATGACTGCTTTCACATCATGTTGTTGGAGCAGTGATGACTGCTTTCACATCATGTTGTTGGAGAATGATGACTGCTTTCACATTGTTGGAGCAGTGATGACTGCTTTCACATCATGTTGTTGGAGAAGTGATGACTGCTTTCACATCATGTTGTTGGAGCAGTGATGACTGCTTTCACATCATGTTGTTGGAGAAGTGATGACTGCTTTCACATCATGTTGTTGGAGCAGTGATGACTGCTTCACATCATGTTGTTGGAGAAGTGATGACTGCTTTCATCATCATGTTGTTGGATCATGTTGTTGGAGCAGTGATGACTGCTTTCACATCATGTTGGAGCAGTGATGACTGCTTTCACATCATGTTGTTGGAGCAGTGATGACTGCTTTCACATCATGTTGTTGGAGCAGTGATGACTGCTTTCACATCATGTTGGAGAAGTGATGACTGCTTTCACATCATGTTGTTGGATAAAGTGATGACTACTTTCACATCATGTTGTTGGAGCAGTGATGACTGCTTTCACATAATGTTGTTGGAGAAGTGATGACTGCTTTCACATCATGTTGGAGAAGTGATGACTACTTTCACATCATGTTGTTGGAGCAGTGATGACTGCTTTCACATCATGTTGTTGGAGCAGTGATGACTGCTTTCACATCATGTTGGAGAAGTGATGACTGCTTTCATCATGTTGTTGGAGAAGTGATGACTGCTTTCACATCATGTTGTTGGAGAAGTGATGACTGCTTTCACATCATGTTGTTGGAGAAGTGATGACTGCTTTCACATCATGTTGGAGAAGTGATGACTGCTTTCACATCATGTTGGAGAAGTGATGACTGCTTTCACATCATGTTGTTGGAGAAGTGATGACTGCTTTCACATCATGTTGTTGGAGCAGTGGAGCTTTCACATAATGTTGTTGATGACTGCTTTCACATCATGTTGGAGAAGTGATGACTACTTTCACATCATGTTGTTGGAGAGTGATGACTGCTTTCACATCATGTTGTTGGAGCAGTGATGACTGCTTTCACATCATGTTGGAGAAGTGATGACTGCTTTCACATCATGTTGTTGGAGAAGTGATGACTGCTTTCACATCATGTTGTTGGAGAAGTGATGACTGCTTTCACATCATGTTGTTGGAGAAGTGATGACTGCTTTCACATCATGTTGGAGAAGTGATGACTGCTTTCACATCATGTTGGAGAAGTGATGACTGCTTTCACATCATGTTGTTGGAGAAGTGATGACTGCTTTCACATCATGTTGTTGGAGCAGTGATGACTGCTTTCACATCATGTTGGAGAAGTGATGACTGCTTTCACATCATGTTGATGGAGAAGTGATGACTGCTTTCACATCATGTTGTTGGAGCAGTGATGACTGCTTTCACATCATGTTGTTGGAGAAGTGATGACTGCTTTCACATCATGTTGGAGAAGTGATGACTGCTTTCACATCATGTTGTTGGAGCAGTGATGACTGCTTTCACATCATGTTGTTGGAGAAGTGATGACTGCTTTCACATCATGTTGTTGGAGCAGTGATGACTGCTTTCACATCATGTTGTTGGAGAAGTGATGACTGCTTTCACATCATGTTGGAGAAGTGATGACTGCTTTCACATCATGTTGTTGGAGAAGTGATGACTGCTTTCACATCATGTTGTTGGAGCAGTGATGACTGCTTTCACATCATGTTGTTGGAGAAGTGATGACTGCTTTCACATCATGTTGTTGGAGCAGTGATGACTGCTTTCACATCATGTTGGAGCAGTGATGACTGCTTTCACATCATGTTGTTGGAGCAGTGATGACTGCTTTCACATCATGTTGTTGGAGCAGTGATGACTGCTTTCACATCATGTTGGAGAAGTGATGACTGCTTTCACATCATGTTGTTGGATAAAGTGATGACTACTTTCACATCATGTTGTTGGAGCAGTGATGACTGCTTTCACATCATGTTGTTGGAGAAGTGATGACTGCTTTCACATCATGTTGGAGAAGTGATGACTACTTTCACATCATGTTGTTGGAGAAGTGATGACTGCTTTCACATCATGTTGTTGGAGCAGTGATGACTGCTTTCACATCATGTTGTTGGAGAAGTGATGACTGCTTTCACATCATGTTGGAGAAGTGATGACTGCTTTCACATCATGTTGTTGGAGAAGTGATGACTGCTTTCACATCATGTTGTTGGAGCAGTGATGACTGCTTTCACATCATGTTGTTGGAGAAGTGATGACTGCTTTCACATCATGTTGTTGGAGCAGTGATGACTGCTTTCACATCATGTTGTTGGAGAAGTGATGACTGCTTTCACATCATGTTGGAGAAGTGATGACTGCTTTCACATCATGTTGTTGGAGAAGTGATGACTGCTTTCACATCATGTTGTTGGAGAAGTGATGACTGCTTTCACATCATGTTGTTGGAGAAGTGATGACTGCTTTCACATCATGTTGTTGGAGAAGTGATGACTGCTTTCACATCATGTTGGAGAAGTGATGACTGCTTTCACATCATGTTGTTGGAGAAGTGATGACTGCTTTCACATCATGTTGTTGGAGAAGTGATGACTGCTTTCACATCATGTTGGAGAAGTGATGACTGCTTTCACATCATGTTGTTGGATAAAGTGATGACTACTTTCACAACATGTTGTTGGAGCAGTGATGACTGCTTTCACATCATGTTGTTGGAGAAGTGATGACTGCTTTCACATCATGTTGGAGAAGTGATGACTACTTTCACATCATGTTGTTGGAGAAGTGATGACTGCTTTCACATCATGTTGTTGGAGCAGTGATGACTGCTTTCACATCATGTTGTTGGAGCAGTGATGACTGCTTTCACATCATGTTGTTGGAGCAGTGATGACTGCTTTCACATCATGTTGTTGGAGCAGTGGTGACTGCTTTCACATCATGTTGTTGGAGCAGTGATGACTACTTTCACATCATGTTGTTGGAGCAGTGATGACTACTTTCACATCATGTTGTTGGAGCAGTGATGACTGCTTTCACATCATGTTGTTGGAGCAGTGATGACTACTTTCACATCATGTTGTTGGAGCAGTGATGACTACTTTCACATCATGTTGTTGGAGCAGTGATGACTGCTTTCACATCATGTTGTTGGAGCAGTGATGACTGCTTTCACATCATGTTGTTGGAGAAGTGATGACTGCTTTCACATCATGTTGTTGGAGCAGTGATGACTGCTTTCACATCATGTTGTTGGAGAAGTGATGACTGCTTTCACATCATGTTGTTGGAGCAGTGATGACTGCTTTCACATCATGTTGTTGGAGAAGTGATGACTGCTTTCACATCATGTTGTTGGAGAAGTGATGACTGCTTTCACATCATGTTGTTGGAGAAGTGATGACTGCTTTCACATCATGTTGTTGGAGCAGTGATGACTGCTTTCATCATGTTGTTGGAGAAGTGATGACTGCTTTCACATCATGTTGTTGGAGAAGTGATGACTGCTTTCACATCATGTTGGAGAAGTGATGACTGCTTTCACATCATGTTGTTGGAGCAGTGATGACTGCTTTCACATCATGTTGTTGAGCAGTGATGCTTTCACATCATGTTGTTGGAGCAGTGATGACTGCTTTCACATCATGTTGTTGGAGCAGTGATGACTGCTTTCACATCATGTTGGAGAAGTGATGACTGCTTTCACATCATGTTGTTGGATAAAGTGATGACTACTTTCACATCATGTTGTTGGAGAAGTGATGACTGCTTTCACATCATGTTGTTGGAGCAGTGATGACTGCTTTCACATCATGTTGTTGGAGAAGTGATGACTGCTTTCACATCATGTTGTTGGAGCAGTGATGACTGCTTTCACATCATGTTGTTGGAGAAGTGATGACTGCTTTCACATCATGTTGTTGGAGCAGTGATGACTGCTTTCACATCATGTTGTTGGAGCAGTGATGACTGCTTTCACATCATGTTGTTGGAGCAGTGATGACTGCTTTCACATCATGTTGTTGGAGCAGTGATGACTGCTTTCACATCATGTTGGAGAAGTGATGACTGCTTTCACATCATGTTGTTGGATAAAGTGATGACTACTTTCACATCATGTTGTTGGAGCAGTGATGACTGCTTTCACATCATGTTGTTGGAGAAGTGATGACTGCTTTCACATCATGTTGGAGAAGTGATGACTACTTTCACATCATGTTGTTGGAGAAGTGATGACTGCTTTCACATCATGTTGTTGGAGCAGTGATGACTGCTTTCACATCATGTTGGAGAAGTGATGACTGCTTTCACATCATGTTGTTGGAGAAGTGATGACTGCTTTCACATCATGTTGTTGGAGAAGTGATGACTGCTTTCACATCATGTTGTTGGAGAAGTGATGACTGCTTTCACATCATGTTGGAGAAGTGATGACTGCTTTCACATCATGTTGGAGAAGTGATGACTGCTTTCACATCATGTTGATGGAGAGGTGATGACTGCTTTCACATCATGTTGTTGGAGCAGTGATGACTGCTTTCACATCATGTTGGAGAAGTGATGACTGCTTTCACATCATGTTGATGGAGAAGTGATGACTGCTTTCACATCATGTTGTTGGAGCAGTGATGACTGCTTTCACATCATGTTGTTGGAGAAGTGATGACTGCTTTCACATCATGTTGGAGAAGTGATGACTGCTTTCACATCATGTTGTTGGAGAAGTGATGACTGCTTTCACATCATGTTGTTGGAGCAGTGATGACTGCTTTCACATCAGTGATGACTGCTTTCACATCATGTTGTTGGAGAAGTGATGACTGCTTTCACATCATGTTGGAGAAGTGATGACTGCTTTCACATCATGTTGTTGGAGAAGTGATGACTGCTTTCACATCATGTTGTTGGAGCAGTGATGACTGCGTTCACATCATGTTGTTGATGACTGCTTTCAAATCATGTTGTTGGAGCAGTGATGACTGCTTTCACATCATGTTGGAGCAGTGATGACTGCTTTCACATCATGTTGTTGGAGCAGTGATGACTGCTTTCACATCATGTTGTTGGAGCAGTGATGACTGCTTTCACATCATGTTGGAGAAGTGATGACTGCTTTCACATCATGTTGTTGGATAAAGTGATGACTACTTTCACATCATGTTGTTGGAGCAGTGATGACTGCTTTCACATAATGTTGTTGGAGAAGTGATGACTGCTTTCACATCATGTTGGAGAAGTGATGACTACTTTCACATCATGTTGTTGGAGCAGTGATGACTGCTTTCATCATGTTGTTGGAGCAGTGATGACTGCTTTCACATCATGTTGGAGAAGTGATGACTGCTTTCACATCATGTTGTTGGAGAAGTGATGACTGCTTTCACATCATGTTGTTGGAGAAGATGACTGCTTTCACATCATGTTGTTGGAGAAGTGATGACTGCTTTCACATCATGTTGGAGAAGTGATGACTGCTTTCACATCATGTTGGAGAAGTGATGACTGCTTTCACATCATGTTGTTGGAGAAGTGATGACTGCTTTCACATCATGTTGTTGGAGCAGTGATGACTGCTTTCACATCATGTTGGAGAAGTGATGACTGCTTTCACATCATGTTGATGGAGAAGTGATGACTGCTTTCACATCATGTTGTTGGAGCAGTGATGACTGCTTTCACATCATGTTGTTGGAGAAGTGATGACTGCTTTCACATCATGTTGGAGAAGTGATGACTGCTTTCACATCATGTTGTTGGAGAAGTGATGACTGCTTTCACATCATGTTGTTGGAGCAGTGATGACTGCTTTCACATCATGTTGTTGGAGAAGTGATGACTGCTTTCACATCATGTTGTTGGAGAAGTGATGACTGCTTTCACATCATGTTGTTGGAGAAGTGATGACTGCTTTCACATCATGTTGGAGAAGTGATGACTGCTTTCACATCATGTTGTTGGAGAAGTGATGACTGCTTTCACATCATGTTGTTGGAGAAGTGATGACTGCTTTCACATCATGTTGTTGGAGAAGTGATGACTGCTTTCACATCATGTTGTTGGAGAAGTGATGACTGCTTTCACATCATGTTGGAGAAGTGATGACTGCTTTCACATCATGTTGTTGGAGAAGTGATGACTGCTTTCACATCATGTTGTTGGAGAAGTGATGACTGCTTTCACATCATGTTGGAGAAGTGATGACTGCTTTCACATCATGTTGTTGGATAAAGTGATGACTACTTTCACAACATGTTGTTGGAGCAGTGATGACTGCTTTCACATCATGTTGTTGGAGAAGTGATGACTGCTTTCACATCATGTTGGAGAAGTGATGACTACTTTCACATCATGTTGTTGGAGAAGTGATGACTGCTTTCACATCATGTTGTTGGAGCAGTGATGACTGCTTTCACATCATGTTGTTGGAGCAGTGATGACTGCTTTCACATCATGTTGTTGGAGCAGTGATGACTGCTTTCACATCATGTTGTTGGAGAAGTGATGACTGCTTTCACATCATGTTGTTGGAGCAGTGATGACTGCTTTCACATCATGTTGGAGAAGTGATGACTGCTTTCACATCATGTTGTTGGAGAAGTGATGACTGCTTTCACATCATGTTGTTGGAGAAGTGATGACTGCTTTCACATCATGTTGGAGAAGTGATGACTGCTTTCACATCATGTTGGAGAAGTGATGACTGCTTTCACATCATGTTGTTGGAGAATTGATGACTGCTTTCACATCATGTTGTTGGAGCAGTGATAACTGCTTTCACATCATGTTGGAGAAGTGATGACTGCTTTCACATCATGTTGATGGAGAAGTGATGACTGCTTTCACATCATGTTGTTGGAGCAGTGATGACTGCTTTCACATCATGTTGTTGGAGAAGTGATGACTGCTTTCACATCATGTTGGAGAAGTGATGACTGCTTTCACATCATGTTGTTGGAGAAGTGATGACTGCTTTCACATCATGTTGTTGGAGCAGTGATGACTGCTTTCACATCATGTTGTTGGAGAAGTGATGACTGCTTTCACATCATGTTGTTGGAGCAGTGATGACTGCTTTCACATCATGTTGTTGGAGAAGTGATGACTGCTTTCACATCATGTTGGAGAAGTGATGACTGCTTTCACATCATGTTGTTGGAGAAGTGATGACTGCTTTCACATCATGTTGTTGGAGAAGTGATGACTGCTTTCACATCATGTTGTTGGAGAAGTGATGACTGCTTTCACTTCATGTTGTTGGAGAAGTGATGACTGCTTTCACATCATGTTGTTGGAGAAGTGATGACTGCTTTCACATCATGTTGTTGGAGAATGATGACTGCTTTCACATCATGTTGTTGGAGAAGTGATGACTGCTTTCACATCATGTTGGAGAAGTGATGACTGCTTTCACATCATGTTGTTGGAGAAGTGATGACTGCTTTCACATCATGTTGTTGGAGAAGTGATGACTGCTTTCACATCATGTTGTTGGAGAAGTGATGACTGCTTTCACATCATGTTGTTGGAGCAGTGATGACTGCTTTCACATCATGTTGTTGGAGAAGTGATGACTGCTTTCACATCATGTTGTTGGAGAAGTGATGACTGCTTTCACATCATGTTGTTGGAGAAGTGATGACTGCTTTCACATAATGTTGTTGGAGAAGTGATGACTGCTTTCACATCATGTTGTTGGAGCAGTGATGACTGCTTTCACATCATGTTGTTGGAGCAGTGATGACTGCTTTCACATCATGTTGGAGAAGTGATGACTGCTTTCACATCATGTTGTTGGAGAAGTGATGACTGCTTTCACATCATATTGTTGGAGAAGTGATGACTGCTTTCACATCATGTTGTTGGAGAAGTGATGACTGCTTTCACATCATGTTGTTGGAGCAGTGATGACTGCTTTCACATCATGTTGTTGGAGAAGTGATGACTGCTTTCACATCATGTTGTTGGAGAAGTGATGACTGCTTTCACATCATGTTGTTGGAGAAGTGATGACTGCTTTCACATCATGTTGGAGAAGTGATGACTGCTTTCACATCATGTTGTTGGAGAAGTGATGACTGCTTTCACATCATGTTGTTGGAGAAGTGATGACTGCTTTCACATCATGTTGTTGGAGAAGTGATGACTGCTTTCACATCATGTTGTTGGAGAAGTGATGACTGCTTTCACATCATGTTGGAGAAGTGATGACTGCTTTCACATCATGTTGGAGAAGTGATGACTGCTTTCACATCATGTTGTTGGAGAAGTGATGACTGCTTTCACATTATGTTGTTGGAGCAGTGATGACTGCTTTCACATCATGTTGGAGAAGTGATGACTGCTTTCAAATCATGTTGTTGGAGCAGTGATGACTGCTTTCACATCATGTTGGAGAAGTGATGACTGCTTTCACATCATGTTGTTGGAGAAGTGATGACTGCTTTCACATCATGTTGTTGGAGAAGTGATGACTGCTTTCACATCATGTTGGAGAAGTGATGACTGCTTTCACATCATGTTGGAGAAGTGATGACTGCTTTCACATCATGTTGTTGGAGAAGTGATGACTGCTTTCACATCATGTTGTTGGAGCAGTGATAACTGCTTTCACATCATGTTGGAGAAGTGATGACTGCTTTCACATCATGTTGATGGAGAAGTGATGACTGCTTTCACATCATGTTGTTGGAGCAGTGATGACTGCTTTCACATCATGTTGTTGGAGAAGTGATGACTGCTTTCACATCATGTTGGAGAAGTGATGACTGTTTTCACATCATGTTGTTGGAGAAGTGATGACTGCTTTCACATCATGTTGTTGGAGCAGTGATGACTGCTTTCACATCATGTTGTTGGAGAAGTGATGACTGCTTTCACATCATGTTGTTGGAGCAGTGATGACTGCTTTCACATCATGTCGTTGGAGAAGTGATGACTGCTTTCACATCATGTTGGAGAAGTGATGACTGCTTTCACATCATGTTGTTGGAGAAGTGATGACTGCTTTCACATCATGTTGTTGGAGAAGTGATGACTGCTTTCACATCATGTTGTTGGAGAAGTGATGACTGCTTTCACATCATGTTGTTGGAGAAGTGATGACTGCTTTCACATCATGTTGGAGAAGTGATGACTGCTTTCACATCATGTTGGAGAAGTGATGACTGTTTTCACATCATGTTGTTGGAGAAGTGATGACTGCTTTCACATCATGTTGTTGGAGCAGTGATGACTGCTTTCACATCATGTTGGAGAAGTGATGACTGCTTTCACATCATGTTGTTGGAGCAGTGATGACTGCTTTCACATCATGTTGGAGAAGTGATGACTGCTTTCACATCATGTTGTTGGAGAAGTGATGACTGCTTTCACATCATGTTGTTGGAGAAGTGATGACTGCTTTCACATCATGTTGTTGGAGAAGTGATGACTGCTTTCACATCATGTTGGAGAAGTGATGACTGCTTTCACATCATGTTGGAGAAGTGATGACTGCTTTCACATAATGTTGTTGGAGAAGTGATGACTGCTTCCACATCATGTTGTTGGAGCAGTGATGACTGCTTTCACATCATGTTGTTGGAGCAGTGATGACTGCTTTCACATCATGTTGTTTGAGAAGTGATGACTGCTTTCACATCATGTTGTTGGAGAAGTGATGACTGCTTTCACATCATGTTGGAGAAGTGATGACTGCTTTCACATCATGTTGTTGGAGAAGTGATGACTGCTTTCACATCATGTTGTTGGAGAAGTGATGACTGCTTTCACATCATGTTGTTGGAGAAGTGATGACTGCTTTCACATCATGTTGTTGGAGAAGTGATGACTGCTTTCACATCATGTTGGAGAAGTGATGACTGCTTTCACATCATGTTGGAGAAGTGATGACTGTTTTCACATCATGTTGTTGGAGAAGTGATGACTGCTTTCACATCATGTTGTTGGAGCAGTGATGACTGCTTTCACATCATGTTGGAGAAGTGATGACTGCTTTCACATCATGTTGTTGGAGCAGTGATGACTGCTTTCACATCATGTTGGAGAAGTGATGACTGCTTTCACATCATGTTGTTGGAGAAGTGATGACTGCTTTCACATCATGTTGTTGGAGAAGTGATGACTGCTTTCACATCATGTTGTTGGAGAAGTGATGACTGCTTTCACATCATGTTGGAGAAGTGATGACTGCTTTCACATCATGTTGGAGAAGTGATGACTGCTTTCACATAATGTTGTTGGAGAAGTGATGACTGCTTCCACATCATGTTGTTGGAGCAGTGATGACTGCTTTCACATCATGTTGTTGGAGCAGTGATGACTGCTTTCACATCATGTTGTTTGAGAAGTGATGACTGCTTTCACATCATGTTGTTGGAGCAGTGATGACTGCTTTCACATCATGTTGTTGGAGAAGTGATGACTGCTTTCACATCATGTTGGAGAAGTGATGACTGTTTTCACATCATGTTGTTGGAGCAGTGATGACTGCTTTCACATCATGTCGTTGGAGAAGTGATGACTGCTTTCACATCATGTTGGAGAAGTGATGACTGCTTTCACATCATGTTGTTGGAGCAGTAATGACTGCTTTCACATCATGTTGTTGGAGAAGTGATGACTGCTTTCACATCATGTTGTTGGAGCAGTGATGACTGCTTTCACATCATGTCGTTGGAGAAGTGATGACTGCTTTCACATCATGTTGGAGAAGTGATGACTGCTTTCACATCATGTTGTTGGAGAAGTGATGACTGCTTTCACATCATGTTGTTGGAGAAGTGATGACTGCTTTCACATCATGTTGTTGGAGAAGTGATGACTGCTTTCACATCATGTTGTTGGAGAAGTGATGACTGCTTTCACATCATGTTGGAGAAGTGATGACTGCTTTCACATCATGTTGGAGAAGTGATGACTGCTTTCACATCATGTTGTTGGAGCAGTGATGACTGCTTTCACATCATGTTGGAGAAGTGATGACTGCTTTCACATCATGTTGTTGGAGAAGTGATGACTGCTTTCACATCATGTTGTTGGAGAAGTGATGACTGCTTTCACATCATGTTGTTGGAGAAGTGATGACTGCTTTCACATCATGTTGTTGGAGAAGTGATGACTGCTTTCACATCATGTTGTTGGAGAAGTGATGACTGCTTTGACATGATATGTATTGGTTTGATTAAATCCCGTTCACATTCTCTCTCACTCACAACAGAGACCCTGAGGTTCAGCCGTGCTCTTATTTTAAACACAAATACAGAGATACACACACACACACACACACACACACACACACACACACACACACACACACACACACACACACACACACACACACACACACACACACACACACACACACACACACACACACACACACACACACACACACACACACACACACACACACGTCCCATCACTGAAGATCATTTATCTTCATGACATGACAATGGGGTGGATTCCAATCCATCAACCTGCTCCCTTCCCCCTGACCTCGTTGACCCTGCTTTGTGGATCTGAAAGGAGATGGGTGTACAGTACCTGGGTCCATCTTCCAAACAAACTACACTCAATAACAGATCATCAATCTTTCCGGTACTGTTTGTGGAACATATCCAGTCTGCTGTGATAGTATTGGAAGCTGATCTTGACTCTGTACGTTGGTCTTTTGTTAGCTCTATTATTATCTCCACAAGAACAAAGTAATGAGTTGAAGGCTGTTGGGTGGTCTCTGCAGACTTACCAAAATCCAGCAGGACAAGAATAATATCACACTGATTTAAAAGTGACACATTACTACATGCACCTTTGTAGCGAAGACGAAACACACTCAGAGATACCAAATGAACTCCAATCAGAGCTCCTGTTCCTCCTCTTCTTCCTGTACTTACTTTACTATTTGTATTTTTTACAACTTTTACTTTAACTTCAATAGATTCCTAAAGAAAATAATGTACTTCTTCTCCATACGTTTTCCCTGAAACCCAAAAGTACTTATTACATTTTGAATGCTTAGCATGACAAAAGGAAGTGATGACTAGAGAACATCCTTGGTCATCCCTACTGCCTCTGAGCTGGCGGACTCACTAAACACACATGCTTTGGAGTGTGTCCCTGGGTATCAGTAAATAAATAAAAAATTACACTAAGATGGTCCCGTCTGGGTTGCTTAATATAAGGAATTAATATAAGGAATGTGAATGATTTATAATTTTACTTTTGATACTTAAGTATATTTGAGCAATTACATTTGCTTTTGATTTTTAAGTATATTTAAAACCAAATGCTTTTACTCATGTAGTATTTGAGTCATTTTCTATTAAGGTACCTTTACTTTTACTCAAGTATGACAATTGGTTACTTTTTCCATCACTGCCCTTCAGTCCGCTAAATGATAAACAAACAAGTTTCGGGGCCACATTGTTCGACGACAGTAGAAGCGAGAGAGGAGTGAGTACCTTCACACAGATCAGACTCCTCAACCCACACTACTGGGTGGGGTATGCATGTAAAGTCAACACAGTGGAAGACAGGACATACAGTAAGGCTGAAGGATATGCCTATAATCTAGAAGTCAATCCTCCCAGGAAAAACAGCAAAGGCGAGGCGGACCCGTCTTCTATAGGATATGACATGAAGTCATAGAGGACTGCTCCGTGGAAGAGCTCTGACGATGACAAGCCTCCTCGCTCTGTTAATTAAACGAGCTACGGCGGTTGCAGCACTCAGGAAATGACCTGTGTGTGCACACTGCCAATATACTGTATGAATGAGAGAGAAAGAGAGGAGGACAAACACACATACAGAGGGAGGGAGAAAGAGGGGAGAGAGTGAAGGTTGTGAAAGTGAGAGGGAGAAAAAGTGAAATGGCAGGTGGAGGGATTGAGTGTGTGTGAGAGAGAGAGAGAGAGAGAGAGAGAGAGGAGAGAGAGAGAGAGAGAGAGAGAGAGAGAGAGAGAGAGAGAGAGAGAGAGAGAGAGAGAGAGAGAGAGAGAGAGAGAGAGAGAGAGAGAGAGAGAGAGAGAGAGAGAGAGAGAGAGAGAGAGAGAGAGAGAGAGAGAGAGAGAGAGAGAGAGAGAGAGAGAGAGAGACAGACAGACAGACAGACAGACAGACAGACAGACAGACAGACAGACAGACAGACAGACAGACAGACAGACAGACAGACAGACAGACAGACAGACAGACAGACAGACAGACAGACAGACAGACAGACAGACAGACAGACAGACAGACAGACAGACAGACAGACAGACCTAAACATAATACCCTCCACAGCTTCCATAAAGAAGAAGATAGAGAGAGAGAGATAGCGGCGGAGGAGAGAGTGAATGTCACAGCTCTGTGTGGATGGATGCTGGTGGGACGTCTCCTCAACCTCCCTCCCTGAAGAATACATTAGAGAGGATATATAACAGTGACGTGGCCGCATTGCGAGCACCTCCGGCCAAATGTTCCCACAAGACAGCACCATTAATAACCATCTCTGAATGACCAGGTGTCATTGGCTACAGGATTGTGGTGGGCCGCTGCAGAGGTGAGAGCTGAGAATGTTGTTGGGGTCAGAGTCATCAGTGATTGAAAGCCCAGTGCAGTAAGTCCCAGAAGGAGACAGAGAGAGAGAGAGAGAGAGAGAGAGAGAGAGAGAGAGAGAGAGAGAGAGAGAGAGAGAGAGAGAGAGAGAGAGAGAGAGAGAGAGAGAGAGAGAGAGAGAGAGAGAGAGAGAGAGAGAGAGAGAGAGAAATGGAGGAGAGAGAGAAAGGGAGGAGAGAGAGAGAGAGAGAGAGAGAGAGAGAGAGAGAGAGAGAGAGAGAGAGAGAGAGAGAGAGAGAGAGAGAGAGACAGTAAAGAGATGGGTAATGACTCAGGACAGCAGAGAGAGAGAGAGAGAGAAGGGGAGGATAAAGAGAGAGAGAGAGAGAAAGGGAGAAAGGGAGGAGAGAGAGAAAGGGAGGAGAAAGAGAGAGAGAGAGAGAGAGAGAGAGAGAGAGAGAGAGAGAGAGAGAGAGAGAGAGAGAGAGAGAGAGAGAGAGAGAGAGAGAGAGAGAGAGAGAGAGAGAGAGAGAGAGACAGTAAATGGGTAATGACTCAGGACAGCACCTAAAGCCCATTTTGTTCACACACACATCTACTAGGCCACTCACACATACACACAGGCACACACACAGACATGCATGCACACAAACACATTTAGATGGAGTTTTAATTTAATTAGAGCATTACTGCATGACCTTGAAGGTCCATCCACCCCTAAGTGCCCCTCCCCTCACCCCAGAGGATGTCCCAAACATATCCAGAGACCAAGTCTCAATCCTGGCTAGAATACCTCCACATACCCTCCCTCCCCTATCCTGTCCTGGAGCTGAGCTCAGGGAGCTGCTCAGATGGCCAGACCCAATGCTGAGCAGCAAGTGCAAGTCATCACATTTACCAGATTGGATTTTTTGCCCGCGGGGTGTGTTCCTCTTAAATTAGATTCTCGTCCACAAATTGTACAACCTTCTCTCTATCCGAAAGGTGACGGAGGAAGTTAATTGGCTATTTTAGTTGGAACGCCGGGGCTGTTGATCAAGTCTTGGCGAGCTGTGTTTTGCCCTCTGAGAAAATAAATCCCACTTTGAGATGACTATCCTGCACTTTCAGCTATTGTTTTGTTTCTAGGTTTCGGAATACAACTTCACGTCAAATACAGTGACCACCAGCCTAGATTCAATCTCCCAAATTGTCATTTACATACAAAATAACATCAAATGTATTAATTTATTTTAATGAATCAAATCAACCAATAAACAATGACTAGCCCTAGAGCCTACTGTAACCCCCTGCACCCTCCAATTGTGTTGCAGGTGAGATCCCTAAAGCCTTATGATTTACTGGTCAGCCTGCTCCCTGGCTAGTCCCTGTCTGTACCATTGTTTCTCTCTCCAGTCTCTCCTTCTCTTATCCCACTGGAAGCCAAAGCGCTTCTGTCATAGGGTCGAAGGACATTGGCTTCTTCGATACGGCCACCCTTTGTTTAGACTGCTCGTGTGAAAATGGAGAGGGGGACTAGAACAGAGTGGTCAGAAGGACGAGGTGGGATCTCTGTGGTCTTAGCTGTGCCAAGGAAAGCCTTTCAGGGGCTGAAATTATAAAGGAATGGACGGGAAGAGACAAAAGGGAGTGGGACTCAAGGAGAGAGGAACCAAGAAAGAGAGGAAGAGGGAGTAGGACTCAAGGAGAGAGGAACCAAGAAAGAGAGGAAGAGGGAGTGGGACTCAAGGAGAGAGGAACCAAGAAAGAGAGGAAGAGGGAGTAGGACTCAAGGAGAGAGGAACCAAGAAAGAGAGGAAGAGGTAGTGGGACTCAAGGAGAGAGGAACCAAGAAAGAGAGGAAGAGGGAGTAGGACTCAAGGAGAGAGGAACCAAGAAAGAGAGGAAGAGGGAGTGGGACTCAAGGAGAGAGGAACCAAGAAAGAGAGGAAGAGGGAGTAGGACTCAAGGAGAGAGGAACCAAGAAAGAGAGGAAGAGGGAGTAGGACTCAAGGAGAGAGGAACCAAGAATGACGGGAAGAGGTAGTGGGACTCAAGGAGAGAGGAACCAAGAATGACGGGAAGAGGTAGTGGGACTCAAGGAGAGAGGAACCAAGAAAGAGAGGAAGAGGGAGTAGGACTCAAGGAGAGAGGAACCAAGAATGACGGGAAGAGGTAGTGGGACTCAAGGAGAGAGGAACCAAGAAAGAGAGGAAGAGGGAGTAGGACTCAAGAAGAGAGGAACCAAGAAAGAGAGGAAGAGGGAGTAGGTCTTAAGGAGAGAGGAACCGAGAAAGAAAGAAAGAAAGAAAGAAAGAGGGAGTGGGACTTAAGGAGCAAGGAACCAAGAAAGAGAGGAAGAGGGAGTGGGACTTAAGGAGAGAGGAATCAAGAAAGAGAGGAAGAGGGAGTAGGTCTTAAGGAGAGAGGAACCAAGAATAAGATGAAGAGGTAGTGGGACTCAAGGAGAGAGGAACCAAGAAAGAGAGGAAGAGGGAGTAGGTCTTAAGGAGAGAGGAACCAAGAAAGAGAGGAAGAGGGAGTAGGACTCAAGAAGAGAGGAACCAAGAAAGAGAGGAAGAGGGAGTGGGACTCAAGGAGAGAGGAACCAAGAAAGAGAGGAAGAGGGAGTAGGACTCAAGGAGAGAGGAACCAAGAATAAGATGAAGAGGTAGTGGGACTCAAGGAGAGAGGAACCAAGAATAAGATGAAGAGGTGGTGGGACTCAAGGAGAGAGGAACCAAGAAAGAGAGGAAGAGGGAGTAGGACTCAAGGAGAGAGGAACCAAGAATAAGATGAAGAGGTAGTGGGACTCAAGGAGAGAGGAACCAAGAAAAAGAGGAAGAGGGAGTAGGACTCAAGGAGAGAGGAACCAAGAATAAGATGAAGAGGTAGTGGGACTCAAGGAGAGAGGAACCAAGAAAGAGAGGAAGAGGGAGTAGGACTCAAGGAGAGAGGAACCAAGAATAAGATGAAGAGGTAGTGGGACTCAAGGAGAGAGGAACCAAGAAAGAGAGGAAGAGGGAGTAGGACTCAAGGAGAGAGGAACCAAGAATGACGGGAAGAGGTAGTGGGACTCAAGGAGAAAGGAACCAAGAAAGAGAGGAAGAGGGAGTAGGACTTAAGAAGAGAGGAACCAAGAAAGAGAGGAAGAGGGAGTAGGACTCAAGGAGAGAGGAACCAAGAAAGAGAGGAAGAGGGAGTGGGACTCAAGGAGAGAGGAACCAAGAAAGAGAGGAAGAGGGAGTAGGACTCAAGGAGAGAGGAACCAAGAAAGAGAGGAAGAGGGAGTAGGACTCAAGGAGAGAGGAACCAAGAATGACGGGAAGAGGTAGTGGGACTCAAGGAGAGAGGAACCAAGAATGACGGGAAGAGGTAGTGGGACTCAAGGAGAGAGGAACCAAGAAAGAGAGGAAGAGGGAGTAGGACTCAAGGAGAGAGGAACCAAGAATGACGGGAAGAGGTAGTGGGACTCAAGGAGAGAGGAACCAAGAAAGAGAGGAAGAGGGAGTAGGACTCAAGAAGAGAGGAACCAAGAATGACGGGAAGAGGTAGTGGGACTCAAGGAGAGAGGAACCAAGAAAGAGAGTAAGAGGGAGTAGGACTTAAGGAGAGAGGAACCAAGAAAGAGAGGAAGAGGGAGTAGGACTCAAGGAGAGAGGAACCAAGAAAGAGAGGAAGAGGGAGTAGGTCTTAAGGAGAGAGGAACCAAGAAAGAGAGGAAGAGGGAGTAGGTCTTAAGGAGAGAGGAACCAAGAAAGAGAGGAAGAGGGAGTAGGTCTTAAGGAGAGAGGAACCAAGAAAGAGAGGAAGAGGGAGTAGGTCTTAAGGAGAGAGGAACCAAGAAAGAGAGGAAGAGGGAGTAGGTCTTAAGGAGAGAGGAACCAAGAAAGAGAGGAAGATGGAGTGGGACTTAAGGAGAGAGGAACCGAGAAAGGAAAGGGAAAGGGGGGATACCTAGTCAGTTGTACAACTGAATGCATTCAACTGTGTTGGTTTTGTTGCTGAACAACCATAGATAGCAAATCCTGTTTTGTCCACCGTTGAGGCTAGTGACGTGTGTGGTCAAGATGCCAACTCCCCAGTCAGTGGTCACCACTGTGGTTACCAGATTGGAGAGCGGTGACTGGTGGCAGGTTTCCTAGCGGTTAAGAGCGTTGGGCCAGTAACCAAAAGGTCGCTGGTTGAAATTGCTCCTGTATGTCACTCTGGATAAGAGTGTCTGCTAAATAACTCTAATGTAAAGGTACAGTAGTTGTGGAATAACAATAACTGGTGTATAAATATAACAGAATGTCTGGTCCAGCGACGGTGGGTTTGTGTCCATAGGCGACGTAGTTACTGGTGATGTCTGGTGAGGACCTGCCTTTACAACAGGCCTACAAGCCCTCACTTCAGCCTCTCTCAGCCTATTGCGCATAGTCTGAGCACTGATGGAGGGATTGTGTGTTCCTGGTGTAAATCGGGTAATTGTAGTTGCCATCCTGTACCTGTCCCGCAAGTGTGATGTTCGGATTTACCGATCCTGTGCAGATGTTGTTACACGTGGTCTGCCACTGCGAGGACGATCAGCTGTCCATGCTGTCTTCCTGTAGCGCTGTCTAGGCATCTCACAGAACGGACATTGCAATTTATTGCCCAGGCCTCCTTGCAGCATGCCTAAGGCATGTTCACGCAGATGAGCAGGGACCCTGGGCATCTTTCTTTTGGTGTTTTTCAGAGTCAGTAGAAAGGCCTCTTTAGTGTCCTAAGTCTTCATAACTGTGACCTTAATTGCCTACCGTCTGTAAGCTACTAGTGCCTTAACGACCGTTCCACAGGTGCATGTTCATTAATTGTTTATGGTTCATTGAACAAGCATGGGAAACAGTGTTTAAACCCTTTACAATGAAGATCTGTGAAGTTATTTGGATTTTTACGAATTATCTTTGAAAGACAGGGTCCTGAAAAGGGGATGTTTCTTTTTTTGTTGAGTTTAGATGTGTTTGAGAACTTGTGTTTGAGAACTTGTTTGACTCTGCTTTGGGCCAGTTCTGGACAGTGAGTAGTGTGGTGTGTGTCTGGCTTGGTCTGTCTAGCCTCTGGATGTGTGGTGTCAAGGCTAGGTCTCCCCCCAGGTGTTTTGGTCTGGCCTGTGTGAGTGGGTGTTAGTGTGAGTGTGTCTAGGTGTGTGTGTGTGTGTGTGTGTGTGTGTGTGTGTGTGTGTGTGTGTGTGTGTGTGTGTGTGTGTGTGTGTGTGTGTGTGTGTGTGTGTGTGTGTGTGTGTGTGTGTGTGTGTGTGTGTGTGTGTGTGTGTGTGTCAGACTCTGAGCAGGCTGTTGGGGAGATTTACCTGCAGGGGCTGTCAGGAGAATCAGGGCAGCCTTGATCAGGGGAAACCATGGGAAGCCAAACACACACACACACACACACACACACACACACACACACACACACACACACACACACACACACACACACACACACACACACACACACACTAGACTGACGCACAACCTAGTCCTAGAGACACACACACACATACAACCTAGACAGACACACACACACACACACACAAACAATCTAGACAAACATTGCCCACAAAAATAAGTTGTGCCAGACAGACACAGATATGCAAAGCTTCTCATTGACGACCAAGCAGAAAGTCCTTAAGCTCAACACAGCATAGCTGCTGTAGGGGTAGGCAACTCCAGTCCTGGAGGGCCTGATTGGTGTCACAGTTTTGCCCCAGCTAACACACCTGACTCCAATAATCACATAATCATGAACTTCAGTTTAGAATGCAATTTCATTAATCAGCTGTGTTTGCTGGGATGGAGAAAAAGTGTGACACCAATCAGGCTCTGGAGGACTGGAGTTGCCCACCCCTGTGAGGTAAGGGCCTGAGGAAATGTCACACACACAGTCTTGTATAACTAACCTTGTGGGGACACAAAATTCAGTCCCATTCAAAATCATATTTTCCCTAACCCCTTACCCTAACCCTAACCTTAACCCGAACCCAAAAACCTAACCTTAACCATAACCCTAACCATAACCCTAAACCTAACCCCAGCTCCTAACCCTAAAACTAACCCCAGCTCCTAACCCTAAAACTAACCCCAGCTCCTAATCCTAAAACTAACCCCAGCTCCTAACCCTTAACATAATTCTAACACTAATTCTAACCTTAACCCTAAACCCCTAGAACTAGCACATTTTTGTTTGTTTACTATTCTTGTGGGGACTTCTGGTCCACACACATGCACTCGCGCGAACACCCTTTTACTGTGTTCCATTCAGTGATGCCGTGATGTGTGGCTTAGACAACGCTAAGACTGATAGTGTGATGGTTTAAAAGTGCTCCTTCAAATGCTAGCTTTGCAGGACTCTTCATCTCTAACTTCAAGCATATGTGCACGGCTGCACGCACACAAACCACGAGGGCCAGATTACAAGCCACACCCCCATGAGGGCTAGACAGACACACACACACAGCTCTAGGCCAAATCTCCCAGTGTACCCAGCACACAGCAGAACAAGGCTCCTTGTCTGTCTTGTCTGGCCAGACTTTAGTTTTCTGTCTTTTATGAGGTCACCTCTGAGGCTGGCCTGACACCACATGATTAGCGTAGGCAAAACAGAAGCCTTTGGTTAGTGGACTGTGAAAATGTTCTCTCTAAATGTAACAGTGCTGGACTTTGAAGATTTAAAAAAGTGTTTACTGATGGATTCTGCTTTGGTTTTTGTCATTGAGGACGTGTGTGTGTGTGTGTGTGTGTGTGTGTGTGTGTGTGTGTGTGTGTGTGTGTGTGTGTGTGTGTGTGTGTGTGTGTGTGTGTGTGTGTGTGTGTGTGTGTGTGTGTGTGTGTGTGTGTGTGTGTGTGTGTGTGTGTGTGTGTGTGTGTGTGTGTGTGTGTGTGTGTGGAGTGGAGGGGCAGGGTAGTCTGGCTGTAATAAAATAATTCTAATAGGTTCAGGCATTAGCATTCTGGTTCCATTATTCAAGGGAAGCCCTTTGTGTGAAATCAATTGTGTTCAAATATTAAAATATATTTTTTAAGCAGAACCTAGCCTCAGTCTATCGATGAAAGGTTTGTTTCCTATTCCGTGCTAGTTTACTGAAGAAAAAAATATGCTGTGGAAATCCAGGATTTCCTAACAATGATTCCGAACTTAAGCGGCATTACACAATATGTTATTCAACAACTAGGCTAATCATTCCTCTCCACCCTCCCCCATCCCCACCCCCCACACACAAACACACCACTAATACGATTGAAACTCAATAATACATCAACTGAGTTGAGCAGTGAATTGTATAATGTTGCAAACGTAGGTTTGACTATGCGACCGGGCTTTGAGAGACATAGTAGCCTGAAGTCACAGATTAGATGGAGCGTTACAAGATGAGGCTTTCGATTGTGTTTTAAATCACTGTAGCTTTTTGAGAAAAGGTTGGGGCTTTTTGAGAAAAGGTTGTGGCTTTTTGAGAAAAGGTTGTGGCTTTTTGAGAAAAGGTCTGTGGGTTCGCACCTACGCAGGCCTTATCTGGATTATTGCCAGGTCTTCCATGGAGCTTTATAGTCAATTATAAACCATGAATTACCAAAGGAGGCATCTAATAAATCCCGATGTCAGACAAATGTGTTAAATGTTCCATTCTAATGTGATGAGCCATAAGGGAGACTACCACTGTTAAAGGTGCACCATGCAGAAATCGCTCCGCCATTTCCTGGTTGCTAAAATTAGAATAATTTGCCTAATTTCAGTTTACACAACAAAACAAGCAAGTATAGTGTAGACAATCATTGTACCATCTAAAACACTGTGACATATATTTTCCACAACCAAAAACATTGTATTTTCAGCTGTTGGAAGCTGGTGTACAAAACCAAAAGTAAAAGAGGCAAAAACTAAACTTAAGAATGGGAAGCATAGAAATAACACACATAGAACATATTTACAGCTTCTTAGACCTGGTTTTAATGAGAATGACAGATCTATAACTAACACTTCTATGCGAATTTGGTTAGGTCGCCCAAAACTTTACATATTGCAGCTTTAAAGTGCAACTGTGGTTATTAAGAGACCTTATGGGTGGACGAAAACACCAAAAACATCCCAAAGATGCCACAACACAAACAAAATCCCTCGGTTGTATACATTCAACAAGCCTATCTACTGTATTGAAATCTGTCTCACACCATGTAGGTCTACACATCTACACCACACACACATCCCAACAGACTTCCATGACATCATCCCATTCACCATGACAGCCGGCAAGACATCAACCCACACAGCCTGTAGGACCTGAAGAAACAACAAGCCATCTGTTTGCTGAAGATAAAAGACACAGCATTGCAATGCTGCCGTCTTAATGCGGCCTACTCTATGGAAGCTCCATGTAATGGCGTCCTTGGGCCAGCTAAGTATTCCTGAGACAGGCATGGAACAGAGCTATGTACGTCAAACACACACACACACACACACACACACACACACACACACACACACACACACACACACACACACACACACACACACACACACACACACACACACACACACACACACACACACACAGAGTCGTGCCAGGACTGGACCTGACAGATCTGTTGCCATGGTGACAACCCATCAAGGGGGGACGTCGTTGCCTTGACGTACGCTGCAGTTTACCTTTTGTTCTCAGTAATTAAAAGGGGATTATCTGTTTTTCTCCGGCGACGCAATGAAGCCCACTCTCTTGTCTATGTACAGTAAAGGACTACCCCTCAGGAGTGTGAAATCACCCCCCTGCTTTACCGAGTCATTTACTATCAGAGGACAGAGACATAATAACTCATTGTGCGGCAATACCATTGAAGTGCCAGCTAGAGGTCATTCAAAAAAATGTCAAACATTGATAAATAATGAATATACTATTGTCAAGTGCAGTGGGTTGCCAGGTAATGACAAGGACCAGTGAGTGTTCTGTGAGTCAGGTGAGCCACAGGTCACCACCGGGAGCTGAGAGTTTTGGAACGAGGTCATCAGGTAAGTGTGTGGGGGAGGGGGTAGTATTGTTAGGTGTACAGTGTGCTGCCAGGTGAATGGTCAGGTGAGATGATATAATGTTACCAGGGGGAGGATAGCATTGTTAGGTGTAAAGACTTGATGATGAGGACAAAAGCTAAAACGTGCACCCATGGAAGGCCCCGGGACCGGGTTTGGGAAACCCTGCTATATGACAATCTGATTCTGAGCATTTAATTCCCATCTGCAACATTTTGACCCACTAAATGTCCCCAAAATGTAGTATTGTAAAAAAGGTCATCATTATGAGGTGATCACTGCCAGATGTTAGGGTTGCCAGGTCAGTTGCCAGGTCACCCCCTGTGTGAGGCTTGCCAGGTGAGGTGGGGTTGAAACTCTGTAGCCTGTATATTCAGCATTCTCGGTAGCCATAGCTTTGCAGAGCTCCCAAGCAAGCCACATAGATAACAATGTCTGTATAGAAGGGAATTGAGGAGTCGTTCTGCCTTTTCCGAGAGGCGTTTTGAATAGGGATTAGAGGGGGAAGCGTGCATGAGGGAGGATGACCTACTTTTAATGGGAATTCTAATTTAGTGTGGGAGCTCAGAGGAAAAATGAAAGCCGAGAAGATATAAGTCGTTTTCCAACCAGTTGTGCTCTTTTAACACATTTTTAATAAAGGGGCTCAATATGAACGTACATGGAGGATTCTGGGGGATTCCTTTAGGCCCTTTTTTCAAAACCCTTCATCTTTGGTAGAAATCGCTTCTATTAAAGGCTCTAACATTTCAGATGACGGCAATTCAGGCACAGCTAATCAATCTTTCCCTCCGATTTGTTTGCATTCCCACCGTAATGGACCCTCTATATACAAAAGTAATTCATCTGCGGTGGCAGTGAACCTATTGGACGGGATGTTCAATCTATCTTTCCTGGACCATACTGTCAAAACATGCATTTTTCTAATACTGGTGTAATTAAATGTCATATTTCAAGGGACGGGAGATTAATACGCCAGAAAGACATGGTGGTAAAGAAATGAAACAAATATTGACCTGAGGGACAAACATCAGAGGCTGCGGCAACTGGCTCGCTTGTCTCGCTTTGGTTTTCCCTTTAAGAAATGACAAAACGGGGCATGTCAATTATAGACATTGCCTGGTGTGACTGGGGGAAGACTAGCTGAACACGTCAGCATGAGTCCGACTCACCTCCGCCACACTAGGCACAGTAATGCATTCAACTATGATGCACCCTTGGAGAAATATAGCCTAACTGCACAGGTATACACTACCCTGCATGCACCAATGTACTGCATTGTTGGGAAGGGCTCACAAGTTAAGCATTTTACTCTACTTGTGCATGTGATAAATAAAACTTGAACATTTGAAACTAGAAGCACACAGATAATGTCAGCAGCCATCCAACAAAAAAACGCCCTAGACACACCATTCCATCCAACCCAAAACCGCCCTAGACACACCATTCCATCCAACCCAAAACCGCCCTAGACACACCATTCCATCCAACCCAAAACCGCCCTAGACACACCATTCCATCCAACCCAAAACTGCCCTATACACACCATTCCATCCAACCCAAAACCGCCCTATACACACCATTCCATCCAACCCAAAACCACCCTATACACACCATTCCATCCAACCCAAAACCGCCCTATACACACCATTCCATCCAACCCAAAACCGCCCTATACACACCATTCCATCCAACCCAAAACCGCCCTATACACACCATTCCATCCAACCCAAAACCGCCCTATACACACCATTCCATCCAACCCAAAACCGCCCTATACACACCATTCCATCCAACCCAAAAACCGCCCTATACACACCATTCCATCCAACCCAAAACCACCCTATACAAACCATTCCATCCAACCCAAAACCACCCTATACACGCCATTCCATCCAACCCAAAACTTCCCTAGACACACCATTCCATCCAACCCAAAACTTCCCTAGACACACCATTCCATCCCATTCAAATGCACACACTCCGTGCTCAAACAAACAGACAGAGACAGACAGACACACGTGTGCAGTACACACTCCCCAGGGTCCCATGAGAGCTGGAGAGGATAGATTGAGGGTTGGACAGGATAGAACACTGTGTTCGCATTCAAAATGACTCATCCTTCACTCACATACACCCCCCCCCCAACAAACACACACACTCCCACCCTCCCACACACCCACCCTCCCACACACACACCCACACAAACACCCACCCATCCACACACACCCACACACACCGAAAACAACATAATCACAAAGAGGCAAGGGATACACACACATTTGGACTCGTCTCGAGGACCCATTAAAAAGTGAGACTATCAAATCCCTTAAAATCCAGATTGGCATTGACACCCCAACGTCGGGGACATTCTTTACATTTTAAAGTAAACACAGTGCACGTTTCTTCTCCGCCATTCATTAGCTCATCTTCAGTGTTAGGGCCCTGACCAGATGTACTCCGCCTAATGCAATTCCCTCATAGATTGGGTCTGCCTCCGGAGAGCCTAATGTGGAAACTTCCATTCAGGAAGGACACCGAGCCTCTTGCAGGGGCAAAGGCGGGCCGAGTGCGAAATCCAAATCGATGGCGCAACTCTCCCAGACTGAAAGAGAATCTCTTGGTTAAGGATTTCTCTCTGTCCCTCTCTTCTTCGCTCCCCTTCACGGGAAATGGAGAGCTGAGAGTGGGTGATGTCATCTTCAGGATCGATAGGATGAGAACTCTTAATGTGATTTCTGTTGGAATCATCATAAGCCCCTGGGTCCTCAGGGGAGCTTAACGGTGTGATTGACACCCCCCCCCCCCTTTACTGAAGACCACTATGAGAAGAGGTACAGGGGTCAGAGTGGGTGGGGATACAGCTGTGCACATGCACTTGAAAAGCATTCAAATGAGGAGAGCGGGAGGATAGATAGCAACAAGATGAGAGTATTGCAAAATATATAACCTGTGAAAATCTCCTCTGTGTGAGGAGATTTTTACATACTCTCAATTTCTCTTTCTCTCACAGTGGAAAGGTGGAAGGGATTGTGTAACGCTCTTTGTGGCTGCAGCTGGTCTCCTTCCCTTCGTTTGACCTCCAGACGTATACATAAGAGATCAATCCAACAGACACTTTAGAGCAGGCAGCAGGAGGGGCAGCTATCAACACCACCAAGGACCCGTGTGGGAGAACAGCATAACCCAAAGACCCAACATCGCCTCGACTTGCGGGAATGCTTGTGATACAGACTAGGCAGACCAGACCAACGTTTGGAGATCGAGAAGTCAAAGAGAGAAGTGAAAAATTCTTCCTTAGTTGATCATTTTCTCATACTCTAAAGGCACAAACTAGATTGGAGACAATGTTTTAAGTAGTTGAACATGTTATTACTCCGAACTCATGAAAGTGACAAACTAACACATTTTCATTTTTGTCAACATCAAAAAAAGTTATGTATCGAAAAAGCGCCTTTGATTTGACAGTCTGCACACATGGGCGTCGTTAAGGGGGGAACATGAATGAATCATGGGGCCCTATCACTGATCTGACAGTGGCTCCAGACATAACCACTATGCCCCCCTCAAAAAACAAAATCAGGTTTCTAGAAAAGGAAAGAAAGGAAACAGATACAGCAAATTTCAGGGAAAAAAATGAGTCACTACATTTTTCCCAGAAAAAAAAAGGATTTGGGTGGTAAGTCAGTGCAGACTGCCTGCCGACCCGAGTAGCCAGGCTAGCCAATATAGCTAGCTTGATAGCTTGCTAGCTACAGGTAGCTGCCTACCGTGGACTCACTCGTCTCGGTCAGAGCAGTAATTATTAACATGATGATGATGAGCTACCCCTACCAGCTATGACAAGCTAATTAGCTATTATTTAGATATCATTATAACCGTATTCCCCAATATTTGTGTGATATTTGTTAGCTAGCTAGACTAAAATTAAAACCTAACATGTAGCCTACCTATCCATACTCCAGATGCTACTACTACTACTGCTGTAGACAAAGATCCCAACATGTGTCTACTACATGAAGTTGAAACAGTGGACCTTGGAGGTGAGGCAGTTGTTTTGTAGCAGCTGCAGCATAACTAGACCATTTTAAAATGGTAAAGTTAGGCACATGATGACTTAGAAACACTTAAATAGGTATTCTATTTGATGTGTATACTATTAAAACATGTTTTCTTTCAGTAGTAGATGTTTAGTATGGTATCTTTTTATTTTTTTTATTTCACCTTTATTTAACCAGGTAGGCTAGTGGAGAACAAGTTCTCATTTGCAACTGCGACCTGGCCAAGATAAATCAAAGCAGTTTGACACATACAACGACACAGAGTTACACATCGAATAAACAAACATACAATAAATAATACAGTAGAAAAATCTATATACAGCATGTGCAAATGAGGTAGGATAAGGGAGGTAAGGCAATAAATAGGCCATGGTGGTGAAGTAATTACAATATAGCAATTAAACACTGGAATGGTAGATGTGCAGAAGATGAATGTGCAAGTAGAGGGGTGCAAAGGAGGAAGATAAATGAATAAATACAGTATGGGGATGAGGTAGATTGGATGGGCTATTCACAGATGAGCTATGTACAGGTGCAGTGATCTGTGAGCTGCTCTGACAGCTGGTGCTTAAAGCTAGTGAGGGAGATAAGAGTCTACAGCTTCAGTGATTTTTGCAGTTCATTCCAGTCATTGGCAGCAGAGAACTGGAAGGAGAGGTGACCAAAGGAAGAATTGGCTTTGGGGGTGACCAGTGAGATATACCTGCTGGAGCGCGTGCTACGGGTGGGGCTTTACCTAGCAGAGACTTGTAGATGACCTGGAGCCAGTGGGTTTGGTGACGAGCCCCGAACCAACAATGCAGTTCAAAAAATGAATAATTAATTAATAAGAATCAGGGGGGGGGGGGGATACCGGTACAGAGTCAATGTGCGGGGGCACCGGTTAGTTGAGGTAATATGTACAGTATGTAGAGTTATTAAAGTGACTATGCATAGATGATAACAACGTAGCAGAAGTGTAGAAGAGGGGGGACAATGCAAATAGTCTGGGAGGCCATTTGATTAGATGTTCAGGAGTCTAATGGCTTGGGGGTAGAAGTTGTTTAGAAGCCTCTTGGACCTAGACTTGGCGCTGGTCCAAGAAGCTTCTAAACTGGAAGGAGAGGTGACCAAAGGAAGAATTGGCTTTGGGGGTGACCAGTGAGATATACCTGCTGGAGTGCGTGCTACGGGTGGGTGCTGCTATGGTGACCAGTGAGCTGAGATAAGGCGGGGCTTTACCTAGCAGAGACTTGTAGATGACCTGGAGCCAGTGGGTTTGGTGACGAGTATGAAGTGAGGACCAGCCAACGAAAGTGTACAGGTCACAGTGGTGGGTAGTATATGGGGCTTTGGTGACAAAATGGATGGCACTGTGATAGACTGCATCCAATTTGTTATTGTAACCTTTGTAGGAGCGAACATTAACCCTAAAATTCCCTTTGTTTATGCACTTCCTAGTATCTAGAGGGCCCCAGGTAGGCAGAATGTCAGCAGAAAGCTGTCAGACAGACTGATGCAGAGGAGAGCAGGAAGGAGGAAGAGGAGTTAAAGGAGTAGCAGCAGTACCAGTGAAGGAGTGACAGAAGAGATTGAACAAGCAAGTAATAAGGGAAAGGAAGAGTATGGACAGATTCGAAGTGAGGAAGATGAGCTTTTAGATGATCCAGCACTGTGGCCAGAGAAAGTACACGACCATGAAAGAGAAGCTATTGTTCGCAGACTAGCCAACATGTGTGGTTAGGAGACAGAACGGTATAAAATCATGCCCCCAGACTCAGAAGGCAAGCCAGTCCCCAACTATTTACAGTACAATAAGTCAGCAAACGGAAGAGAAAAGGTGCAGAGAGTGTAAAGGCATTAATTGCATTCCATGTGTTCTTTTTCTCATGAGCAAACCATCACCCAGTTCTCTAAATAGTAAGGATGGCTATAAGCAGCCTTCCGTAACAGCTACAAATCAAATCAAATGGTATTAGTCACACGCGCCGACTACAACAGTAGACCTTACAGTGAAATGGTTACTTACGAGCCCCGAACCAACAATGCAGTTCAAAAAATGAATAATTAATTAATAAGAATCAGGGGGGGGGGGATACCGGTACAGAGTCAATGTGCGGGGGCACCGGTTAGTTGAGGTAATATGTACAGTATGTAGAGTTATTAAAGTGACTATGCATAGATGATAACAACGTAGCAGAAGTGTAGAAGAGGGGGGACAATGCAAATAGTCTGGGAGGCCATTTGATTAGATGTTCAGGAGTCTAATGGCTTGGGGGTAGAAGTTGTTTAGAAGCCTCTTGGACCTAGACTTGGCGCTCCGGTACCACTTGCCGTGTGGTAGCAGAGAGAACAGTCTATGACTAGGGTGGCTGGAGTCTTTGACAATTTTCGGTCCTTCCTCTGACACCACCTGGTATAGAGGTCCTGGATGGCAGGAAGCTTGGCCCCAGTGATATACTGGGACGTACGCACTACCCTATATAGTGCCTTACGGTCGGAGGCCGAGCAGTTCCCATAGCAGGCAGTGATGCAACCAGGATGCTCTCGATGGTGTAGCTGTAGAACCTTTTGAGGATCTGGGGACCCATGCCAAATCTTTTCAGTCTCCTGAGGGGGAATAGGTTTTGTTGCGCCCTCTTCACGACTGTCTCGGTGTGCTTGGACCATGTTAGTTTGTTGGTGATGTGGACACCAAGGAACTTAAAGCTCTCAACCTGCTCCACCACAGCCCCATTGATGAGAATGGGTATAGACAGTCAACTGCAGAAACAAATCCAGTCAGAAATGTATAAAAACAGAGCACTTGTAGAAAGGATTTTGGATGTGACCCTGTACTTAGCATCTAGGAATCTGCCTTTCTGGGGGAAATCCCTCAATCTTGATGATGTGCATAATGGACATTACCTAGGCTTACTGGAACTGTTGTTAAATTGTGACCCACTATCACATCAGCACAAAGAGCACAGCTGACTCATTACCTCAGCCCTGAGATCTACAATGTGCCAAGACAGGTTGAACAGCTTTGCATTCCTTTCAATTGAAAACCAGTTAGCTAGAAAATGTAACTCAGGAATGCCCACATAATGTCTTGACACTGCAGTTGCAGTTTCACAGATGCTTGTTCTCTGTAGGTACCACATTTATGCCTGCAGTCCACATAGTTCAGGAACATTTAACATTTGGGGTATGTTATTTGGGCATATATTTAGTTATTATGCATAGGGCAGAAGAGGGTTAGCCTTGTTTATAAGAATTGGTAATACATGATTTGATCTGAAACATGTATCATTGGTCATTTCTTCTTTAAAACTGACTACAACACCATATATTGAAAAACAAGTCACCAATTGTGTAGTTATTTATTAATAAAGCATCATAAAAATCTCATGACATAGACAGCTTTTGTTAACATTAGGAAGCAAAAAATGTTTGCAATACTGTTTATATAGGCAAAGGATGACGGTGGAAACTAGAATCTGCACAATTATAGTATAGAGCAGCAGAAACTTCTAGTTAGTACATTTAATAACACATATTGTTCAGTACGTTATTTTAATCTGCAGCATTCTGATTTCTATGTTAGGGGCCCGGTAGTTGTTTTTTAAATGTTTTTTTAAATTCCTGCACATGTGCAATTCAGCGCGTGACGACTGTTAGACCCGATGGCATGTTTCTGTGAATGAGCTTAGCTAGCCGCCGTCGCCATGACATCACCTACACGCGTTGTCAGGGATTTCTATTGGAGATGCAGTTTCTACATCTTCATACTAAACCATCTTTGATAGCGTGCATGTCAGGGCTGTGTCGTTTAAACCAATTTGGGATCCCTAACCAAATGCTTTAAATTACAGTGCAGTGACCACAAAACTACCACTAACAGCATCATCAAGGCTAAAATAAACATTTAAATACCTAACGCAACAATGCTGTAAGTAGCATATATGAATCTTTCTAATTATTTGCCATTGTCATTAATTAATAGTTGGAAAAAAAGCGAAGTCCTGTATGGTGATGAAATGCTGACTTTGCAAGGTGGAACTGAGCTACAGTGACAGTACAGGTGCTGAAAAAGAGGCACCATGAGACCCAACCTGTTGCTGGCAGCAGTGAGAAAAGGGACGGAGTGAGAAAATGATTGCAGTTGATATGCAGCCATGGTCAATGGTAGAAGATGTCGGCTTCAATACCCTGAATGGCATATCTAGAACCAGACTACAAGATGCTCTGTCGATGGAGAAATTGTACAATGATTGCTATGCAAATACAAAGCGCGAGCTCTCAAACCCCATACGTGGCGTTGACAACAGATTGTTGGACGTCTATGAACACGCTGTCGTACATCACTGCAACGAGCCATCACATTGATGGGACATGAGGTTCCAAGTACTGACAACTGAGAACATGGAGGAGAGGCACAGAGAAACTAAAACGGCATTAATACCATGGTTGCTGAGTGGGTGGGGGGGGGGGACAGCAGTAAACTGGGTGCTGTCTAGCTGGTAGGTATCCAGGACTGTGAGACATTGAACTGCATCGCCCCTTAGAGGTGACATAACAGAATGTTGAATTCATGTCAATGGCAGTTTAACGTTAAGAAATGTTTTATATTTGTCACATACCTAGTGCATGTGAGCTCTGTGTGTATTATGTGTCAGTGTGTAGGAGTGTGTACAGGTTTGTGGATGTATGTTTTTGAAACACACAGTGCTAGAGAATAAAAAACAGCCTTTGGCACATATGAAAACACGCTCTCATTCCCTCCCTCCCTTTCTCTCACTCTCTCTCCCTCACTCTCACATGGAGTCATTATTTCTCGCTTGCATACTCACACACAAAGCTACTCTAACACCCACACAATCATAATAATATTAACTTATAAAATGTGTAAAATGCTTTCAATATACAGAATAATCTAATCTCAAAGCGCATAAAATCAAATTGAAAAACCAAATTGAAAAAAATAGACACCTAGACAGGCAACTGAAACAAAGAAGAGTGCTGACACTACAAGGGACAAGGACACCAAGGAGCACAGCTGTCAACAGAACACCTTCCTAAAGAGAAAAGTCTTTAGGCCCATTTTAAAGGAACCCAGCGTCTGTGGTGCCTTCAGGTGGTCCGGGAGGGCATTCCAGAAACACACAAACACAAGCGAACAGACACACAGACAGTTGTATTGGCGGAATAAAATACCTTAATAAATACTTAATGGACTGGCAAGGGCCTTGAGAGAAAGTGCAAAAGAGAGAGAGAGAGAGCAAGATAAGAGATTTTATGATATGATGGTAACACTGACTCATAAAAGACCCTGGCCTGCCAAAATGGAGAGAGGGAGGGAGAGAGAGAGAGAGAGAGAGAGAGAGAGAGAGAGAGAGAGAGAGAGAGAGAGAGAGAGAGAGAGAGAGAGAGAGAGAGAGAGAGAGAGGGAGAGAGAGAGAGAGAGAGAAAGAGAGAGAGAGAGAGAGAGAGAGAGAGAGAGAGAGAGAGAGAGAGAGAGAGAGAGAGAGAGAGAGAGAGAGAGAGAGAGAGAGAGAGAGAGAGAGAGGGAGAGGGAGAGGGAGAGGGAGAGGGAGAGAGAGGGAGGGAGAGAGAGAGAGAGAAAGAGAGAGAGAGAGAGAGAGAGAGAGAGAGAGAGAGAGGGAGAGGGAGAGGGAGAGGGAGAGGGAGAGAGAGAGAGAGGGAGAGGGAGAGAGAGGGAGAGGGAGAGAGAGAGAGAGGGAGAGGGAGAGGGAGAGGGAGAGAGAGAGGGAGATAAGAGATTTTATGATATGATGGTAACACTGACTCATAAAAGACCCTGGCCTGCCAAAATGGAGAGAGGGAGGGAGAGAGAGAGAGAGAGAGAGAGAGAGAGAGAGAGAGAGAGAGAGAGAGAGAGAGAGAGAGAGAGGGAGAGGGAGAGGGAGAGGGAGAGGGAGGGAGAGGGAGAGAGAGAGAGAGAGAGAGAGAGAGACAGAGAGAGAGAGAGGGTCCAACGACAGCCAGAGAGCTCTGGCAGTTTCTGAGGGATGTGTGGGGGAGTTAATCTGTAGGGAGAAACCGAAGGCATTTTGACTAAAAGGGTAAAGCCAGGAAAGAGCAACAGGGAAAATATGCACAGAGATTACAGTGTGCGATTTGTGGGTTTAAAAGGGGCTTAAAGGGGAAGTTGTTGTTTTTTGACAACCAAATCTCTATTTTTGATGTAAAAGGCATGTTATAGGAGGGTCAGTGTGTGTGTGTGTGTGTGTGTGTGTGTGTGTGTGTGTGTGTGTGTGTGTGTGTGTGTGTGTGTGTGTGTGTGTGTGTGTGTGTGTGTGTGTGTGTGTGTGTGTGTGTGTGTGTGTGTGTGTGTGTGTGTGTGTGTGTGTGTGTGTGTGACCCCAGTGATAATAGAAGGACAAAAACACATATTGGTTTGGTGCGTTTTTCCCCCGAACTCTGACGCTTTTACCCCCTTAGTTGGGTTTGTTTGGACTGGTGTGAACACTATCCCCACTCAGAGCGCACTAAACAACGCACCGTGGTCTGACAATTAAAATGGTAGTCTCGGTCCGATTCAATTATTACCTGGTGGGGTTCACTGCATGTGAGTACGCAGTCTGGACCAAACACAGGAAAAGAAACCCAGAATTATTATTGGTTGTTTGACTCATGACTTGAGAGCTCTGAAACCTTCTGTGTGTAGCAAGGCATCCACGAGCATTAACGGAGACAGGGGCTGTACAGGGGATACATGCTATTGACTACAGACTATTCACGTGGCAGTTAAAGAGTCTTTTGCGCTGTTTCCTCCTGCATATTGTTGGAAGATTGAGACACACAAGTGATGCTTCATGATAATCATAAATGGATTTAACTTTACATTTTTGTCAAATAAACAAATGACCTTGCTGTTAGGAAAAATGTACTTACTTGTCATGCAGGTGAATGAGGACCCAAAAGCGACTTGGCGAAAACAGAGTATTTAATCCAGAATAAACTTTACAAAACAAAAAGCATAATACTACACATAAAGACGAGAACAGACTGGAGACTTGATCGAGAACTGCAGGTTGCCTCGGGAAGGCACTTGAACCTAGCAGACTCAGACACCTGCTCACCACGCAGCATCTGAGGGAAACACGACACGACAGGGCAAAACATAGACACAGCACGGTGAATTATAAATGAGGATCCGACAGGGCAGGTACGGGAAACAAGGAGAGAAATGGGGACTCTAATCAGGGAAAAAGATCGGGAACAGGTGTGGGAAGACTAAATGATGATTAGGGGAATAGGAACAGCTGGGAGCAGGAACGGAACGATAGAGAGAAGAGAGAGCGAGAGAGTGAGAGAGGGAGGGGGAGAGAGAGGGATAGAAAGAGGGAAAGAACCTAATAAGACCAGCAGAGGGAAACGAATAGAATGGGAAGCACAGGGACAAGACATGATAATAAATGACAAAACATGACAGTACCCCCCCACTCACCGAGCGCCTCCTGGCGCACTCGAGGAGGAATCCTGGCGGCAACGGAGGAAATCATCAATGAGTGAACGGTCCAGCACGTCCCGAGACGGAACCCAACTCCTCTCCTCAGGACCGTAACCCTCCCAATCCACTAAGTATTGGTGACCCCGTCCCCGAGAACGCATGTCCATGATCTTATGTACCTTGTAAATAGGTGCGCTCTCGACAAGGACGGGAGGGGGAGGGAAGACGAACGGGGTGCGAAGAAAAGGCTTAACACAGGAGACATGGAAGACAGGATGGACGCGACGAAGATGTCGCGGAAGAAGCAGTCGCACAGCGACAGGATTGACAACCTGGGAGACACGGAACGGACCAATGAACCGCGGAGTCAACTTACGAGAAGCTGTCGTAAGAGGAAGGTTGCGAGTGGAAAGCCACACTCTCTGGCCGCAACAATACCTAGGACTCTTAATCCTGCGTTTATTGGCGGCTCTCACAGTCTGTGCCCTGTAGCGGCAAAGTGCAGACCTCACCCTCCTCCAGGTGCGCTCACAACGTTGGACAAACGCTTGAGCGGAGGGAACGCTGGACTCGGCAAGCTGGGAAGAGAATAGAGGAGGCTGGTAACCCAGACTACTCTGAAACGGAGATAACCCGGTAGCAGACGAAGGAAGCGAGTTGTGAGCGTATTCTGCCCAGGGGAGCTGTTCTGCCCAAGACGAGGGTTTCTGAAAGAAAGGCTGCGTAGTATGCGACCAATCGTCTGATTGGCCTCTCTGCTTGACCGTTAGACTGGGGATGAAACCCGGAAGAGAGACTGACGGACGCACCAATCAAACGACAGAACTCCCTCCAAAACTGTGACGTGAATTGCGGGCCTCTGTCTGAAACGGCGTCTAACGGGAGGCCATGAATTCTGAACACATTCTCGATAATGATTTGTGCCGTCTCCTTAGCGGAAGGAAGTTTAGCGAGGGGAATGAAATGTGCCGCCTTAGAGAACCTATCGACAACCGTAAGAATCACAGTCTTCCCGCAGACAAAGGCAGACCGGTAATGAAGTCTAGGGCGATGTGAGACCATGGTCGAGAAGGAATGGGGAGCGGTCTGAGACGACCGGCAGGAGGAGAGTTACCCGACTTAGTCTGCGCGCAGTCCGAACAAGCAGCCACGAAACGGCGCGTGTCACGCTCCTGAGTCGGCCACCAAAAGCGCTGGCGAATAGACGCAAGAGTGCCTCGAACACCGGGATGACCAGCTAACTTGGCAGAGTGAGCCCACTGAAGAACAGCCAGACGAGTGGAAACAGGAACGAAAAGGAGGTTACTAGGACAAGCGCGCGCGACGCAGTGTGCGTGAGTGCTTGCTTAACCTGTCTTTCAATTCCCCAGACTGTCAACCCGACAACACGCCCATAAGGAAGAATCCCCTCGGGATCAGTAGAAGCCACAGAAGAACTAAACAGACGGGATAAGGCATCAGGCTTGGTGTTCTTGCTACCCGGACGGTAAGAAATCACAAACTCGAAACGAGCGAAAAACAACGCCCAACGAGCTTGACGGGCATTAAGTCGTTTGGCAGAACGGATGTACTCAAGGTTCTTGTGGTCTGTCCAAACGACAAAAGGAACGGTCGCCCCCTCCAACCACTGTCGCCATTCGCCTAGGGCTAAGCGGATGGCGAGCAGTTCACGGTTACCCACATCATAGTTGCGCTCAGATGGCGACAGGCGATGAGAAAAATAAGCGCAAGGATGAACCTTATCGTCAGACTGGAAGCGCTGGGATAGAATGGCTCCCACGCCTACCTCTGAAGCGTCAACCTCGACAATGAATTGTCTAGTGACGTCAGGAGTAACGAGGATAGGAGCGGACGTAAAACGTTCTTTTAGAAGATCAAAAGCTCCTGGGCGGAACCGGACCACTTAAAACACGTCTTGACAGAAGTAAGAGCTGTGAGAGGGGCAGCAACTTGACCGAAATTACGAATGAAACGCCGATAGAAATTAGCGAAACCTAAAAGCGCTGCAACTCGACACGTGACCTTGAACGGGCCAATCACTGACAGCTTGGACCTTAGCGGAATCCATCTGAATGCCTTCAGCGGAAATAACGGAACCGAGAAAAGTAACGGAGGAGACATGAAAAGAGCACTTCTCAGCCTTTACGTAGAGACAATTCTCTAAAAGGCGCTGTAGAACACGTCGAACGTGCTGAACATGAATCTCGAGTGACGGTGAAAAAATCAGGATATCGTCAAGATAGACAAAAACAAAGATGTTCAGCATGTCTCTCAGAACATCATTAACTAATGCCTGAAAAACAGCTGGCGCATTGGCGAGACCAAACGGCAGAACCCGGTACTCAAAATGCCCTAACGGAGTGTTAAACGCCGTTTTCCACTCGTCCCCCTCTCTGATGCGCACGAGATGGTAAGCGTTACGAAGGTCCAACTTAGTAAAGCACCTGGCTCCCTGCAGAATCTCGAAGGCTGATGACATAAGGGGAAGCGGATAACGATTCTTAACCGTTATGTCATTCAGCCCTCGATAATCCACGCAGGGGCGCAGAGTACCGTCCTTCTTCTTAACAAAAAGAACCCCGCCCCGGCCGGAGAGGAAGAAGGCACTATGGTACCGGCGTCAAGAGACACAGATAAATAATCCTCGAGAGCCTTACGTTCGGGAGCCGACAGAGAGTATAGTCTACCCCGAGGAGGAGTGGTCCCCGGAAGGAGATCAATACTACAATCATACGACCGGTGAGGAGGAAGGGAGTTGGCTCGGGACCGACTGAAGACCGTGCGCAGATCATGATATTCCTCCGGCACTCCTGTCAAATCGCCAGGTTCCTCCTGAGAAGTGGGAACAGAAGAAATGGGAGGGATGGCAGACATTAAGCACTTCACATGACAAGATACGTTCCAGGATAGGATAGAATTACAAGACCAATTAATAGAAGGATTATGACATACTAGCCAGGGATGACCCAAAACAACAGGTGTGAAAGGTGAACGAAAAATCAAAAAAGAAATAGTCTCACTGTGATTACCAGATACTGTGAGAGTTAAAGGTAGTGTCTCAAATCTGATACTGGGAAGATGACTACCATCTAAGGCAAACATGGGCGTAGGCTTGTCTAACTGTCTGAAAGGAATGTTATGTTTCCGAACCCATGCTTCGTCCATGAAACAACCCTCAGCCCCAGAGTCAATCAAGGCACTGCATGTAGCACCCGAACCGGTCCAGCGTAGATGGACCGACATAGTAGTACAAGATCTAGATGAAGAGACCTGAGTAGTAGCGCTCACCAGTAGCCCTCCGCTTACTGATGGGCTCTGGCCTCTTACTGGACATGAATTAACAAAATGTCCATCAAATCCATAATAGAGGCACAGGCGGTTGGTGATCCTCCGTTCCCTCTCCTTAGTCGAGATGCGAATCCCTCCCAGCTGCATGGGCTCAGTCTCAGAGCCAGAGGAGGGAGATGGTTGCGATGCGGAGCAGGGAAACACCGTTGATGCGAGCTCTCTTCCACGAGCCTGGTGACGAAGATCTACCCGTCGTTCTATGCGGATGGCGAGAGCAATCAAAGAGTCCACACTGGAAGGAACCTCCCGAGAGAGAATCTCATCTTTGACCACTGTGTGGAGTCCCTCCAGAAAACGAGCGAGCAGCGCCGGCTCGTTCCAGTCACTAGAGGCAGCAAGAGTACGAAACTCTATAGAGTAATCCGTTATGGATCGATCACCTTGGCATAGGGAAGCCAGGACCCTAGAAGCCTCCCCACCAAAAACTGAACGGTCAAAAACCCGAATCATCTCCTCTTTAAAGTTCTGGTAATTGTTAGAACAATCAGCCCTTGCCTCCCAGATAGCTGTGCCCCACTCTCGGGCCCGGCCAGTAAGGAGTGAAATGACGTAAGCAACCCGAGCTCTCTCTCTAGAGTATGTGTTGGGTTGAGAGAGAACACAATCTCACACTGGGTGAGAAAGGAGCGGCACTCAGTGGGCTGCCCGGAGTAGCAAGGTGGGTTATTAACCCTAGGTTCTGGAGGCTCGGCAGGCCAGGAAGTAACAGGTGGCACGAGACGAAGACTCTGGAACTGTCCAGAGAGGTCGGAAACCTGAGCGGCCAGGCTCTCCACGGCATGGCGAGCAGCAGACAATTCCTGCTCGTGTCTGCCGAGCATGGCTCCTTGGATCTCGACGGCAGTGTTACGAGCGTCTGTAGTCGCTGGGTCCATTCCTTGGTCGGATCCTTCTGTCATGCAGGTGAATGAGGACCCAAAAGCGACTTGGCGAAAACAGAGTATTTAATCCAGAATAAACTTTACAAAACAAAAAGCATAATACTACACGTAAAGACGAGAACAGACTGGAGACTTGATCGAGAACTGCAGGTTGCCTCGGGAAGGCACTTGAACCTAGCAGACTCAGACACCTGCTCACCACGCAGCATCTGAGGGAAACACGACACGACAGGGCAAAACATAGACACAGCACGGTGAATTATAAATGAGGATCCGACAGGGCAGGTACGGGAAACAAGGAGAGAAATAGGGACTCTAATCAGGGAAAAAGATCGGGAACAGGTGTGGGAAGACTAAATGATGATTAGGGGAATAGGAACAGCTGGGAGCAGGAACGGAACGATAGAGAGAAGAGAGAGCGAGAGAGTGAGAGAGGGAGGGGGAGAGAGAGGGATAGAAAGAGGGAAAGAACCTAATAAGACCAGCAGAGGGAAACGAATAGAATGGGAAGCACAGGGACAAGACATGATAATAAATGACAAAACATGACATTACTGTGACTGAGATATGTGGTTGTCCCACCTAGCTATCTTAAGATGAAGGCACTAACTGTAAGTTGCTCTGGATAAAAGCATCTGCTAAATTACTCAAATGTAAAAAATATAAATGTTTGGTTTAGGAATTTTTGTTCGTTTGACATTTGGCAATGTGCAACTAAAATAATAGTTGAACTCTGATTCAAACTACAGCTCAAAACTACGTGTGGAAACATCCTTACATCCTCCTTCACATTATGAACAGCACACATGGTCCAACTAAAACATGATTTCCGCTTTTAACCCCTCTGACTCGGAGAGGTGCGGTGGGCTACCACATTTTGGGCGCCCAGGGAGCTGTTGTTGATGGGGGTTACCTGCTTTGCTCAAGGGCAGACCGACAGATTTTTCACCTTGTCAACTCTTGGATTCAAACTGGCAACCTTTCTGTTACTGGCCCAATGCTCTAACCGCTAGGCCACCTGCCACCCAGATGCCACCCAGATGCCACCCAGATGCCACCCAGATGCTCTCTGTATGGCAGCAGTGGATGGCATCGGCAGTTGTCAACAACATTTTAGCATAGCGAGACAATGAATGCGGTCTTTCTCCTCTGTCCGGCGCGAGACGTTAACGGGGGGGGTGCTTGTGCCACTGGGGCAGCAGTGTGACATCATTCAAACCTTCAGCAGATCAACAAGGACATCCCAACCACCAAGTCACGACACCGAAGGGCCCCTCACAAAAGACGGAGTCACAAAGTCCAACATGCAGGGGCGGCCGGAGGACTGGATTGACCCATGTTGCAGACATCATCAACAATGGCCTTTCTATGTGACTCCATAACAACCACCAAACCACCCCCTTCAGCCACCACTACTACTACTACTAACCCCTCCAGCTCTTCACCCCTCACATCTGTCTTCACAATAGCAGGCCTGTGGCTCGGCGCCGCCCTCGGCCCCCACCAAACTGCTGAGCTTCCACGAGTTCAATGGGCCTGCTATGATGGCACCAGCTACTGTAGTCAACAGGCCGGGCTGAACCAGAGAAGAGCTGGGCGGGCTGGCCCAGAGAGGCGGCGAGAGTGGGCACGTGAGAAAGACACGGGTGGGTGCCTGGTACATCATCACGAGACCAAATACAAAACACTTGTATTGGGGAACATATTCAAAAAAGAAATTTGGTACCAAGAACTACCCTATATCAACATTTCTGAGATTTGCATAGAAACTCGACACAGGACTCTCTCAGTTCCTTTATGGAACTTTAAATTAAGTCTCAGAGCAAAACAGAACCGAGCATTTGACCAAAATAGAACACAATCAAAACTGCTTACATTCAAAGGGGGACATCAATGGAGAACGTGCATAAAGATGACAGAGTTCAGATATGACCTCATTGTTTTAGCACTGTCCAATGAGTTTTTAAACCACGGTGTGCAATATGGTTCAATGTGCCACTAAATCAGCACAATCAGTTTATCAAATAGCTGGCGTCTTGAAGCTAAAATTGGGATCATGTTTACTGTGCTAATGGCCTTACAAAGATAAGTCTAACTTCACAAAAGGAGGAATTTGTGCTAAGTACAAGGGGCAGCCATCTTTATACACCTCCGCTATTCAGGAAACACAAAAATGGTGGGCTAAGAAAAAGCCTACCTTTGCATGAACCCTGTTCCACTGACAAAAAAAATGGCAGGCTTGCAAAGTGACAGTTTTTCTCCATGCATGCAAATCACTGTCTCCCATGCAGGTCCAGTGAGACGGCCTCAATGGGAGATACTATCTGTTGCGTTTGCATGTCCTGGAAAGGGAACCATGGGAAGACCAGCCCCAGGACTAAGCAGTTTGTTGGAAAAAACAACCCAGATGTCTCAGATGACCTCAGAGATGTTTTAAAAACAACAAATCGGGCCGGCGCATGACTGAGGCTGACGCCCCCCTGGGATGGACAGCATTCAACTGCTTATCCTTAAAACCATTCATGGTACCAAAACATGCCCCTAGTCTTATCTGTTGGTCCCTGAAGTAACCTCATTCAAGGCCAATAATGAGGTGTGTGTGTGTGTGTGTGTGTGTGTGTGTGTGTGTGTGTGTGTGTGTGTGTGTGTGTGTGTGTGTGTGTGTGTGTGTGTGTGTGTGTGTGTGTGTGTGTGTGTGTGTGTGTGTGTGTGTGTGTGTGTGTGTGTGTGTGTGTGTGTGTGTGTGTGTGTGTGTGTGTGTGTGTGTGTGTGAGAAAGAGAATGTGTTCGCTCCTTCCTGCTACCATATGTGTGTGTTGCGCTCTGTTGATTGGCATAAACAGTCTCCTCTGAGAGAACTTTTTGTCTATGCTGATCTCCCTATCCAAACCAAACGAATAACGAATCAGTCTTGCCCCTGCTTGTATTCCGAACAGAGCAAATACAACACGACCTCTGATTAACCAACCCAAGAGAGGCATGTGATACGTAAACACTGGAGATGAACTGGAATGAGTAACGCTCTAACTTCCTCTTTTGCTCTGCTGTTAACAAACACTGTTCTGCCCGTGAAAATATACAAAGCCTTGTCCCAGTCCTGTTTGTGCTGTTACAGATCTGGGACCAGACGGAATAATGTAGAGATATGAGGCCCAAAGCCCTGTTAAGACAATTTATGTGGATATGTAGATGTGTCAGTTACCTGTATGTGGATGTGTCAGTTACCTGTATGTGGATGGGTCAGTTACCCGTATGTGGATGGGTCAGTTACCTGTATGTGGATGGGTCAGTTACCTGTATGTGGGTGGGTCAGTTACCTGTATGTGGATGGGTCAGTTACCTGTATGTGGGTGGGTCAGTTACCTGTATGTGGGTGGGTCAGTTACCTGTATGTGGATGGGTCAGTTACCTGTATGTGGGTGGGTCAGTTACCTGTATGTGGATGGGTCAGTTACCTGTATGTGGATGGGTCAGTTACCTGTATGTGGATGGGTCAGTTACCTGTATGTGGATGGGTCAGTTACCTGTATGTGGATGGGTCAGTTACCTGTATGTGGATGGGTCAGTTACCTGTATGTGGATGGGTCAGTTACCTGTATGTGGATGGGTCAGTTACCTGTATGTGGATGGGTCAGTTACCTGTATGTGGGTCAGTTACCTGTATGTGGATGGGTCAGTTACCTGTATGTGGAAGTTACCTGTATGTGGATGGGTCAGTTACCTGTATGTGGATGGGTCAGTTACCTGTATGTGGATGGGTCAGTTACCTGTATGTGGATGGGTCAGTTACCTGTATGTGGATGGGTCAGTTACCTGTATGTGGATGGGTCAGCTACCTGTATGTGGATGGGTCAGTTACCTGTATGTGGATGGGTCAGTTACCTGTATGTGGAAGTTACCTGTATGTGGGTGGGTCAGTTACCTGTATGTGGATGGGTCAGTTACCTGTATGTGGATGGGTCAGTTACCTGTATGTGGATGTGTCAGTTACCTGTATGTGGATGGGTCAGTTACCTGTATGTGGATGGGTTAGTTACCTGTATGTGGGTGGGTCAGTTACCTGTATGTGGATGGATCATTTACCTGTATGTGGGTGGGTCAGTTACCTGTATGTGGGTGGGTCAGTTACCTGTATGTGGATGGGTCAGTTACCTGTATGTGGATGGGTCAGTTACCTGTATGTGGATGGGTCAGTTACCTGTATGTGGATGGGTCAGTTACCCGTATGTGGAAGTTACCTGTATGTGGATGTGTCAGTTACCTGTATGTGGAAGTTACCTGTATGTGGATGTGTCAGTTACCTGTATGTGGAAGTTACCTGTATGTGGATGGGTCAGTTACCTGTATGTGGATGGGTCAGTTACCTGTATGTGGATGGGTCAGTTACCTGTATGTGGATGGGTCAGTTACCTGTATGTGGATGGGTCAGTTACCTGTATGTGGGTGGGTCAGTTACCTGTATGTGGATGGATCAGTTACCTGTATGTGGGTGGGTCAGTTACCTGTATGTGGGTGGGTCAGTTACCTGTATGTGGATGGGTCAGTTACCTGTATGTGGGTGGGTCAGTTACCTGTATGTGGATGGGTCAGTTACCTGTATGTGGATGGGTCAGTTACCTGTATGTGGATGGGTCAGTTACCTGTATGTGGATGGGTCAGTTACCCGTATGTGGAAGTTACCTGTATGTGGATGTGTCAGTTACCTGTATGTGGAAGTTACCTGTATGTGGATGGGTCAGTTACCTGTATGTGGATGGGTCAGTTACCTGTATGTGGATGGGTCAGTTACCTGTATGTGGATGGGTCAGTTACCTGTATGTGGATGGGTCAGTTACCTGTATGTGGATGGGTCAGTTACCTGTATGTGGATGGGTCAGTTACCTGTATGTGGATGGGTCAGTTACCTGTATGTGGATGGGTCAGTTACCTGTATGTGGATGGGTCAGTTACCTGTATGTGGATGTGTCAGTTACCTGTATGTGGATGGGTCAGTTACCTGTATGTGGATGTGTCAGTTACCTGTATGGATGGGTCAGTTACCTGTATGTGGATGGGTCAGTTACCTGTATGTGGTGTCAGTTACCTGTATGTGGATGGGTCAGTTACCTGTATGTGGATGGGTCTGTATGTGATTTAAGTTACCTGTATGTGGATGGGTCAGTTACCTGTATGTGGATGGGTCAGTTATGTGGATGGGTCAGTTACCTGTATGTGGAAGTTACCTGTATGTGGATGGGGTTACCAGTTACCTGTATGTGGATGGGTCAGTTACCTGTATGTGGATGGGTCAGTTACCTGTATGTGGAAGTTACCTGTATGTGGATGGGTCAGTTACCTGTATGTGGATGGGTCAGTTACCTGTATGTGGATGGGTCAGTTACCTGTATGTGGATGTCAGTTACCTGATGATGGGTCAGTTACCTGTATGTGGATGTGTCAGTTACCTGTATGTGGATGAGTCAGTTACCTGTATGTGGATGTGTCAGTTACCTGTATGTGGATGAGTCAGTTACCTGTATGTGGATGGGTCAGTTACCTGTATGTGGATGTGTCAATTACCTGTATGTGGATGATGGGTCAGTTACCTGTATGTGGATGGGGATGGGTCAGTTACCTGTATGTGGATGGGTCAGTTACCTGATGGATGGGTCAGTTACCTGTATGTGGATGGGTCAGTTACCTGTATGTGGATGGGTCAGTTACCTGTATGTGGATGGGTCAGTTACCTGTATGTGGATGGGTCAGTTACCTGTATGTGGATGGGTCAGTTACCTGTATGTGGATGGGTCAGTTACCTGTATGATGGATGGGTCAGTTACCTGTATGTGGATGGGTCAGTTACCTGTATGTGGAAGTTACCTGTATGTGGATGGGTATGTGGATGGGTTACCTGTATGTGGAAGTTACCTGTATGTGGATGGGTTCAGTTACCTGTATGTGGATGGGTCAGTTACCAGTTACCTGTATGTGGATGGGTCAGTTACCTGTATGTGGATGGGTCAGTTACCTGTATGTGGATGGGTCAGTTACCTGTATGTGGATGGGTCAGTTACCTGTATGTGGTGTGGATGGGTCAGTTACCTGTATGTGGATGGGTCAGTTACCTGTATGTGGAAGTTACCTGTATGTGGATGGGTCAGTTACCTGTATGTGGATGGGTCAGTTACCTGTATGTGGATGGGTCAGTTACCTGTATGTGGATGGATGGGTCAGGGTCAGTTACCTGTATGTGGAAGTTACCTGTATGTGGATGGGTCAGTTACCTGTATGTGGTCAGTTACCTGTATGGTGGTCAGTTACCTGTATGTGGATGGGTCAGTTACCTGTATGTGGATGGGTCAGTTACCTGTATGTGGATGGGTCAGTTACCTGTATGTGGATGGGTCAGTTACCTGTATGTGGATGGGTCAGTTACCTGTATGTGGATGGGTCAGTTACCTGTATGTGGATGAGTCAGTTACCTGTATGTGGATGGGTCAGTTACCTGTATGTGGATGGGTCAGTTACCTGTATGTGATGGGTCAGTTACCTGTATGTGGGTGTGTCAGTTACCTGTATGTGGATGGGTCAGTTACCTGTATGTGATGGGTCAATTACCTGATGGTCAGTTCAGTTACCTGTATGTGGATGGGTCAGTTACCTGTCAGTTATGTGGATGGGTCAGTTACCTGTATGTGGATGGGTCAGTTACCTGTATGTGGATGGGTCAGTTACCTGTATGTGGATGGGTCAGTTACCTGTATGTGGATGGGTCAGTTACCTGTATGTGGATGGGTCAGTTACCTGTATGTGGATGGGTCAGTTACCTGTATGTGGATGGGTCAGTTACCTGTATGTGGATGGGTCAGTTACCTGTATGTGGGGTCAGTTACCTGTATGTGGATGGGGTCAGTTACCTACCTGTATGTGGGTGGGTCAGTTACCTGTATGTGGAAGTTACCTGTATGTGGATGGGTCAGTTACCTGTATGTGGATGGGTCAGTTACCTGTATGTGGATGGGTCAGTTACCTGTATGTGGATGGGTCAGTTACCTGTATGTGGATGGGTCAGTTACCTGTATGTGGATGGGTCAGTTACCTGTATGTGGATGGGTCAGTTACCTGTATGTGG
>NW_025746758.1:0-5000 GCF_021184085.1 Oncorhynchus gorbuscha
CAGAAGAAACACAGACCTGCACTCAGTTCATTAAGCTGAAAGAGCTGACGTGATATTGGCTAGAGCAGTTTGCTTTTTCCCCTTTCAACACATTACTCTCACGCACCTGCAACAAGCCCAAATCACATGGGAGAGTGCTTTTCCTCACATTGAATGTGTTGATTGCACTATATAATAGTGACAGAGGTAGAATAGAGGGGTTTGAAACTGCCAAGGTCGTGGAGAGCAGTCCGGCCTCCTCTCAACTCAGTTGTAACTGTGAAATCACTATCCTGGTCACCATTATCTACAGATGTGGTAGGCATGTGAAATCACTATCCTGGTCACCATTATCTACAGATGTGGTAGGCATGTGAAATCACTATCCTGGTCACCATTATCTACAGATGTGGTAGGCATGTGAAATCACTATCCTGGTCACCATTATCTACAGATGTGGTAGGCATGTGAAATCACTATCCTGGTCACCATTATCTACAGATGTGGGTTTAGAGGCATGTGAAATCACTATCCTGGTCACCATTATCTACAGATGTGGGTTTAGAGGCATGTGAAATCACTATCCTGGTCACCATTATCTACAGATGTGGGTTTAGAGGCATGTGAAATCACTATCCTGGTCACCATTATCTACAGATGTGGGTTTAGAGGCATGTGAAATCACTATCCTGGTCACCATTATCTACAGATGTGGTAGGCATGTGAAATCACTATCCTGGTCACCATTATCTACAGATGTGGGTTTAGAGGCATGTGAAATCACTATCCTGGTCACCATTATCTACAGATGTGGGTTTAGAGGCATGTGAAATCACTATCCTGGTCACCATTATCTACAGATGTGGGTTTAGAGGCATGTGAAATCACTATCCTGGTCACCATTATCTACAGATGTGGTAGGCATGTGAAATCACTATCCTGGTCACCATTATCTACAGATGTGGTAGGCATGTGAAATCACTATCCTGGTCACCATTATCTACAGATGTGGTAGGCATGTGAAATCACTATCCTGGTCACCATTATCTACAGATGTGGGTTTAGAGGCATGTGAAATCACTATCCTGGTCACCATTATCTACAGATGTGGGTTTAGAGGCATGTGAAATCACTATCCTGGTCACCATTATCTACAGATGTGGGTTTAGAGGCATGTTAAATCACTATCCTGGTCACCATTATCTACAGATGTGGGTTTAGAGGCATGTGAAATCACTATCCTGGTCACCATTATCTACAGATGTGGGTTTAGAGGCATGTTAAATCACTATCCTGGTCACCATTATCTACAGATGTGGGTTTAGAGGCATATTAAATCACTATCCTGGTACATCTCTTATTTAATTCAACCGAGTAGATAAGTACAAGTACAGTACAGTAACAGGTGTGTCCACACTACAGTAACAGTGTGGACACACCTACTCATTCAAGGAGTTCTTTCTTTTTATACATTTTATACATTATAAAATAATAGTGAAGACATCAAAACTATGAAATAACACATATGGAATCATGTAGTAAGCAAAAAAGTGTTAAACTAATCAAAATATATTTTATATTCTTCAAAGTAGCCACCCTTGCCTTGATGACAGCTTTGAACACTCTTGGCATTCTCTCAACCAGCTTCATGAGGTTGTCCCATTGAATGCATTCTAATGAACAGATGTGCCTGGTTAAAAGTTCATTTGTGGAATTTCTTTCCTTCTTAATGCGTTTGAGCCAATCAGTTGTGTTGTGAAAAGGTAGGGGGGGGGGGTGGGGTGGGGGTACAGAAGGCAGTCTTATTTGTGTTTTTTTATTTTTTAATCTAAAAACCTGTTTTCACTTTGTCATTATGGGGTATTGTGATGTCATTATGGGGTATTGTGATGTCATTATGGGGTATTGTGATGTCATTATGGGGTATTGTGATGTCATTATGGGGTATTGTGTGTAGATTGATGAGGGGAAAAACAACAACAATTAAATCAGTTTTAGAATACGGCTGTAAGTTAACAGAATGTGGAAAAGGTCAAAGGGGTCGGAACACTTTCCGAAGGCCCTGCAGATGTTCTGCTGACAGGTCCACAACAATTTAACATGGTTCTCTTTCACAAACTGTCACCTTTGTTTGAAATACAGCATAAATTACTGATAACAAAAAAGCATTCATCCAACATAGTAAATAGACTGGTAGCTTATGTAAAAGTACAGTATATGTAGTATATGCGTCAGTATTGCTTTGCGACAGGAGCACAACATCACAGCCTAATGAATCTCAGAGCCCAGACCATAGCAGATAGAAATACAATCATATAGCAGATAGAAATACAATCATATAGCAGATAGAAATACAATCATATAGCAGATAGAAATACAATCATATAGCAGATAGAAATACAATAATATAGGGCCTCATTATTCAGGCAGAGTTGCCTATATAGCAGATAGAAATACAATAATATAGGGCCTCATTGTCCAGGTGGAGTTACCTATATAGCAGATAGAAATACAATAATATAGGGCCTCATTGTCCAGGTGGAGTTACCTACATAGCAGATAGAAATACAATAATATAGGGCCTCATTGTACCTATATAGCAGATAGTTACCTATATAGCAGAGTTACCTATATAGCAGATAGTTACCTATATAGCAGATAGTTACCTATATAGCAGATAGTTACCTATATAGCAGATAGTTACCTATATAGCAGATAGTTACCTATATAGCAGATAGTTACCTATATAGCAGATAGTTACCTATATAGCAGATAGTTACCTATATAGCAGATAGTTACCTATATAGCAGATAGTTACCTATATAGCAGATAGTTACCTATATAGCAGATAGTTACCTATATAGCAGATAGTTACCTATATAGCAGATAGTTACCTATATAGCAGATAGTTACCTATATAGCAGATAAGTTACCTATATAGCAGATAGTTACCTATATGGCAGATAGTTACCTATATGGCAGATAGTTACCTATATGGCAGATAGTTACCTATATAGCAGATAGTTACCTATATAGCAGATAGTTACCTATATAGCAGATAGTTACCTATAGCAGATAGTTACCTATATAGCAGATAGTTACCTATATAGCAGATAGTTACCTATATAGCAGATAGTTACCTATATAGCGTAGATAGTTACCTATATAGCAGATAGTTACCTATATAGCAGATAGTTACCTATATAGCAGATAGTTACCTATATAGCAGATAGTTACCTATATAGCAGATAGTTACCTATATAGCAGATAGTTACCTATATATAGCAGATAGTTACCTATATAGCAGATAGTTACCTATATAGCAGATCAGACCTATTCTTCTCAGAAACACGCAGTGCGTTTACACAAAATGTATAAATGAGGCCCCAGGGGACGAAGACCCCTGGTTTACATGTACCTTACCTGTGCAGTACACTGTTTTGGCCACCGTTGCCATGACTACGCTGGTCAGCCCAGTCCCTGCCCCCAACTCCAAGACGGTGGCTCCTCTGAATGTAGTTGGCTGAGACAGGATTAAATCAGCCAATAGGAAGGCGCCTACGCCAGACCTAGTAAAAAAGAGCCATACAGCACCTTCAGAAACCGATTCACACACTTTGACTTTATCCACATTGTGTTGTGTTACAACCTGAATTTAAAATGGATTACATGGAGATTTTGTTGGTCACTGGCCTGACACACAATACCCCATAATGTCAAAGTGGATATTTTTTTATTTTTTTTTTTACAAAAAAATATAATATGAAAAGCTGAAATGTCTTGAGTCAATAAGTATTCAACATCGTTGTTATGGAAACGCCTAAATAAGTTTAGGAGTAAAAATGTGTTAACAAGTCACATAATGAGTTGCATGGACTCACTGTGTGTAATAATAGTGTTTAACATGATTTCTGACCACCTCATCTCTGTACCCCACATATACAACTATCTGTAAAGTCGAGAAGTGAATTACAAGCACAGAATCAACTATTAAAGACCAGGAGGTTTCTCCAATGCCTCGTCAAGAAGAGCTCCCTATTGGTAGACATTGAATATCCCTTTGAGCATGGTGAAGTTATTAATTACACTTTGGATGGTGTATCAATACACCCAGACACTACAAGATACAGGCGTCCTTCCTAACTCAGTTGCCGGAGAGGAAGGAAACCACTAGGGATTTCACCATGAGGTCAAAGGTGACTTTAAAACAGTTACAGAGTTTAATGGCTGTGACAGGAGAAAACTGAGGATGGATCAACAACATTGTAGTTACTCTACAATACTAACCTCACTGACAGGGTGAAAAGAAGGAAGCCTGTACAGAATAAAAATATTCCAAAACTTACATCCTGTTTGTAACTGCTAAAAATGTGGCAAAGAAATGCACTTTTTGTCCTGAATACAAAGTGTTATGATTGGGGCAAATTCAATACATTACTGACCACTCTCCATATTTTCAAGTATAGTGGTGGAAGCATCATGTTATGGGTTGTAATAATTAAGGGCCGGTGAGCTAAGGCAAAATCCTAGAGGAAAATCTGGTTCAGTCTGCTTTCCAACAGACACTGGGAGATGAATTCAGCAGGACAATAACCTAAAACACAAGGCCAAATATACACTGGAGTTGCATATGTTTCTGAGTGGCCGAGTTACAGTTTTGACCTAAATCTACTTGTAAATCAAGACCTAAAAATGGTCGTCTAGCAATGATCAACAACCAATTTGACAGAGCAGATTGAAGATGAATTGAAGAGAGAGGCAGAGAGAGAGAGAGAGAGAGAGGGGCAGAGAGAGAGAGGGGCAGAGAGAGAGAGGGGCAGAGAGAGAGAGGGGGCAGAGAGAGGGAGAGGGGCAGAGAGAGGGAGAGGGGCAGAGAGAGGTAGAGAGAGGGAGGGGGCAGAGGGAGAGAGAGAGAGAGGGGCAGAGAGAGAGAGCAGAGAGGCAGAGAGAGGGAGAGGAGAGAGAGAGAGAGGGAGAGAGAGAGAGGGGCAGAGAGAGAGAGGGGCAGAGAGAGAGAGGGA
>NW_025746758.1:10000-37500 GCF_021184085.1 Oncorhynchus gorbuscha
AGTTAGTCATGTCTCTATCTCAGACTGACAGGTATAACATCTACAAGTTAGTTAGTCATGTCTCTATCTCAGACTGACAGGTATAACATCTACAATAGTTAGTCATGTCTCTATCTCAGACTGACAGGTATAACATCTACAATAGTTAGTCATGTCTCTATCTCAGACTGACAGGTATAACATCTACAATAGTTAGTTAGTCATGTCTCTATCTCAGACTGACAGGTATAACATCTACAATAGTTAGTCATGTCTCTATCTCAGACTGACAGGTATAACATCTACAATAGTTAGTCATGTCTCTATCTCAGACTGACAGGTATAACATCTACAATAGTTAGTCATGTCTCTATCTCAGACTGACAGGTATAACATCTACAATAGTTAGTCATGTCTCTATCTCAGACTGACAGGTATAACATCTACAATAGTTAGTTAGTCATGTCTCTATCTCAGACTGACAGGTATAACATCTACAATAGTTAGTCATGTCTCTATCTCAGACTGACAGGTATAACATCTACAATAGTTAGTCATGTCTCTATCTCAGACTGACAGGTATAACATCTACAAATAGTTAGTCATGTCTCTATCTCAGACTGACAGGTATAACATCTACAATAGTTAGTCATGTCTCTATCTCAGACTGACAGGTATAACATCTACAATAGTTAGTCATGTCTCTATCTCAGACTGACAGGTATAACATCTACAATAGTTAGTCATGTCTCTATCTCAGACTGACAGGTATAACATCTACAATAGTTAGTAATGTCTCTATCTCAGACTGACAGGTATAACATCTACAATAGTTAGTTAGTCATGTCTCTATCTCAGACTGACAGGTATAACATCTACAAAGTTAGTTAGTCATGTCTCTATCTCAGACTGACAGGTATAACATCTACAATAGTTAGTAATTACAATAGTTAGTCATGTCTCTATCTCAGACTGACAGGTATAACATCTACAATAGTTAGTCATGTCTCTATCTCAGACTGACAGGTATAACATCTACAATAGTTAGTAATGTCTCTATCTCAGACTGACAGGTATAACATCTACAATAGTTAGTCATGTCTCTATCTCAGACTGACAGGTATAACATCTACAATAGTTAGTCATGTCTCTATCTCAGACTGACAGGTATAACATCTACAATAGTTAGTCATGTCTCTATCTCAGACTGACAGGTATAACATCTACAATAGTTTCAGTCTCTATCTCAGACTGACAGGTATAACATCTACAATAGTTAGTCATGTCTCTATCTCAGACTAACATGTCTCTATCTCAGACTGACAGGTATAACATCTACAATAGTTAGTCATGTCTCTATCTCAGACTGACAGGTATAACATCTACAATAGTTAGTCATGTCTCTATCTCAGACTGACAGGTATAACATCTACAATAGTTAGTCATGTCTCTATCTCAGACTGACAGGTATAGCATCTACAATAGTTAGTCATGTCTCTATCTCAGACTGACAGGTATAACATCTACAATAGTTAGTTAGTCATGTCTCTATCTCAGACTAACAGGTATAACATCTACTATAGTTAGTCATGTCTCTATCTCAGACTGACAGGTATAACATCTACTATAGTTAGTCATGTCTCTATCTCAGACTGACAGGTATAACATCTACAATAGTTAGTCATGTCTCTATCTCAGACTGACAGGTATAACATCTACAATAGTTAGTTAGTCATGTCTCTATCTCAGACTGACAGGTATAACATCTACAATAGTTAGTCATGTCTCTATCTCAGACTGACAGGTATAACATCTACTATAGTTAGTCATGTCTCTATCTCAGACTGACAGGTATAACATCTACAATAGTTAGTCATGTCTCTATCTCAGACTGACAGGTATAACATCTACTATAGTTAGTTAGTCATGTCTCTATCTCAGACTGACAGGTATAACATCTACAATAGTTAGTTAGTCATGTCTCTATCTCAGACTGACAGGTATAACATCTACAATAGTTAGTCATGTCTCTATCTCAGACTGACAGGTATAACATCTACAATAGTTAGTAATGTCTCTATCTCAGACTGACAGGTATAACATCTACAATAGTTAGTCATGTCTCTATCTCAGACTGACAGGTATAACATCTACAATAGTTAGTTAGTCATGTCTCTGTCTCAGACTGACAGGTATAACATCTACAATAGTTAGTCATGTCTCTATCTCAGACTGACAGGTATAACATCAATAGTTACAATAGTTAGTTAGTCATGTCTCTATCTCAGACTGACAGGTATAACATCTACAATAGTTAGTCATGTCTCTATCTCAGACTGACAGGTATAACATCTACAATAGTTAGTCATGTCTCTATCTCAGACTGACAGGTATAACATCTACAATAGTTAGTCATGTCTCTATCTCAGACTGACAGGTATAACATCTACAATAGTTAGTCATGTCTCTATCTCAGACTGACAGGTATAACATCTACAATAGTTAGGTAGACTGACAGGTATAACATCTACAATAGTTAGTCATGTCTCTATCTCAGACTGACAGGTATAACATCTACAATAGTTAGTCATGTCTCTATCTCAGACTGACAGGTATAACATCTACAATAGTTAGTAATGTCTCTATCTCAGACTGACAGGTATAACATCTACAATAGTTAGTCATGTCTCTATCTCAGACTGACAGGTATAACATCTACAATAGTTAGTTAGTCATGTCTCTATCTCAGACTGACAGGTATAACATCTACAATAGTTAGTCATGTCTCTATCTCAGACTGACAGGTATAACATCTACTATAGTTAGTCATGTCTCTATCTCAGACTGTATAACATCAATAGTTAGTCATGTCTCTATCAGACTGACAGGTATAAGTTAGTTAGTCATGTCTCTATCTCAGACTGACAGGTATAACATCTACAATAGTTTAGTTCAGACTGACAGGTCATGTCTCTATCTCAGACTGACAGGTATAACATCTACAATAGTTAGTCATGTCTCTATCTCAGACTGACAGGTATAACATCTACAATAGTTAGTCATGTCTCTATCTCAGACAGGTATAACATCTACAATAGTTAGTCATGTCTCTATCTCAGACTGACAGGTATAACATCTACAATAGTTAGTCATGTCTCTATCTCAGACTGACAGGTATAACATCTACAATAGTTAGTTAGTAATGTCTCTATCTCAGACTGACAGGTATAACATCTACAATAGTTATGTCAGACTAGGTATAACATGTTAGTCATGTCTCTATCTCAGACTGACAGGTACAATAGTTAGTCATGTCTCTATCTCAGACTGACAGGTTAGTTAGTCATGTCTCTATCTCAGACAATAGTTAGTCATGTCTCTATCTCAGACTGACAGGTATAACATCTACAATAGTTAATGTCTCTATCTCAGACTGACAGGTATAACATCTACAATAGTTAGTCATGTCTCTATCTCAGACTGACAGGTATAACATCTACAATAGTTAGTCATGTCTCTATCTCAGACTGACAGGTATAACATCTACAATAGTTAGTCATGTCTCTATCTCAGACTGACAGGTATAACATCTACAATAGTCTCTATCTCAGACTAGGTTAGTCATGTCTCAGGTATAACATCTCAGACTGACAGGTATAACATCTACAATATATGTCTCTATCTCAGACTGACAGGTATAACATCTACAATAGTTAGTCATGTCTCTATCTCAGACTGACAGGTATAACATCTACAATAGTTAGTAATGTCTCTATCTCAGACTGACAGGTATAACATCTACAATAGTTAGTTAGTCATGTCTCTATCTCAGACTGACAGGTATAACATCTACAATATAGTTAGTCATGTCTCTATCTCAGACTGACAGGTATAACATCTACAATAGTTAGTCATGTCTCTATCTCAGACTGACAGGTATAACATCTACAATAGTTAGTCATGTCTCTATCTCAGACTGACAGGTATAACATCTACTATAGTTAGTTAGTCATGTCTCTATCTCAGACTGACAGGTATAACATCTACAATAGTTAGTCATGTCTCTATCTCAGACTGACAGGTATAACATCTACAATAGTTAGTCATGTCTCTATCTCAGACTGACAGGTATAACATCTACAATAGTTAGTCATGTCTCTATCTCAGACTGACAGGTATAACATCTACAATAGTTAGTCATGTCTCTATCTCAGACTGACAGGTATAACATCTACAATAGTTAGTTAGTCATGTCTCTATCTCAGACTGACAGGTATAACAATCTACAATGACAGGTATAACATCTACAATAGTTAGTCATGTCTCTATCTCAGACTGACAGGTATAACATCTACAATAGTTAGTCATGTCTCTATCTCAGACTGACAGGTATAACATCTACAATAGTTAGTCATGTCTCTATCTCAGACTGACAGGTATAACATCTACAATAGTTAGTCATGTCTCTATCTCAGACTGACAGGTATAACATCTACAATAGTTTAGTCATGTCTCTATCTCAGACTGACAGGTATAACATCTACAATAGTTAGTCATGTCTCTATCTCAGACTGACAGGTATAACATCTACAATAGTTAGTCATGTCTCTATCTCAGACTGACAGGTATAACATCTACAATAGTTAGTCATGTCTCTATCTCAGACTGACAGGTATAACATCTACAATAGTTAGTCATGTCTCTATCTCAGACTGACAGGTATAACATCTACTATAGTTAGTCATGTCTCTATCTCAGACTGACAGGTATAACATCTACAATAGTTAGTCATGTCTCTATCTCAGACTGACAGGTATAACATCTACAATAGTTAGTCATGTCTCTATCTCAGACTGACAGGTATAACATCTACAATAGTTAGTCATGTCTCTATCTCAGACTGACAGGTATAACATCTACAATAGTTAGTCATGTCTCTATCTCAGACTGACAGGTATAACATCTACAATAATAGTTAGTCATGTCTCTATCTCAGACTGACAGGTATAACATCTACAATAGTTAGTCATGTCTCTATCTCAGACTGACAGGTATAACATCTACAATAGTTAGTCATGTCTCTATCTCAGACTGACAGGTATAACATCTACAATAGTTAGTCATGTCTCTATCTCAGACTCAGACTGACAGGTATAACATCTACAATAGTTAGTTAGTCATGTCTCTATCTCAGACTGACAGGTATAACATCTACAATAGTTAGTCATGTCTCTATCTCAGACTGACAGGTATAACATCTACAATAGTTAGTCATGTCTCTATCTCAGACTGACAGGTATAACATCTACAATAGTTAGTCATGTCTCTATCTCAGACTGACAGGTATAACATCTACAATAGTTAGTCATGTCTCTATCTCAGACTGACAGGTATAACATCTACAATAGTTAGTCATGTCTCTATCTCAGACTGACAGGTATAACATCTACAATAGTTAGTCATGTCTCTATCTCAGACTGACAGGTATAACATCTACAATAGTTAGTAGTTCAGACTGACAGGTATAACATCTACATGTCTCTATCTCAGACTGACAGGTATAACATCTACAATAGTTAGTCATGTCTCTATCTCAGACTGACAGGTATAACATCTACAATAGTTAGTCATGTCTCTATCTCAGACTGACAGGTATAACATCTACAATAGTTAGTCATGTCTCTATCTCAGACTGACAGGTATAACATCTACAATAGTTAGTCATGTCTCTATCTCAGACTGACAGGTATAACATCTACAATAGTATCTCAGACTGACAGGTATAACATCTACATAGTTAGTTAGTCATGTCTCTATCTCAGACTGACAGGTATAACATCTACAATAGTTAGTCATGTCTCTATCTCAGACTGACAGGTATAACATCTACAATAGTTTAATGTCTCTATCTCAGACTGACAGGTATAACATCTACAATAGTTAGTCATGTCTCTATCTCAGACTGACAGGTATAACATCTACAATAGTTAGTCATGTCTCTATCTCAGACTGACAGGTATAACATCTACAATAGTTAGTCATGTCTCTATCTCAGACTGACAGGTATAACATCTACAATAGTTAGTCATGTCTCTATCTCAGACTGACAGGTATAACATCTACAATAGTTAGTCATGTCTCTATCTCAGACTGACAGGTATAACATCTACAATAACATCTACAGACTGACAGGTATATCTTAGTCATGTCTCTATCTCAGACTGACAGGTATAACATCTACAATAGTTAGTCATGTCTCTATCTCAGACTGACAGGTATAACAATAGTTAGTCATGTCTCTATCTCAGACTGACAGGTATAACATCTACAATAGTTAGTCATGTCTCTATCTCAGACTGACAGGTATAACATCTACAATAGTTAGTTAGTAATGTCTCTATCTCAGACTGACATGTCTCTATCTCAGACTGACAGGTATAACATCTACAATAGTTAGTCATGTCTCTATCTCAGACTGACAGGTATAACATCTACAATAGTTAGTAATGTCTCTATCTCAGACTGACAGGTATAACATCTACAATAGTTAGTCATGTCTCTATCTCAGACTGACAGGTATAACATCTACAATAGTTAGTCATGTCTCTATCTCAGACTGACAGGTATAACATCTACAATAGTTAGTCATGTCTCTATCTCAGACTGACAGGTATAACATCTACAATAGTTAGTCATGTCTCTATCTCAGACTGACAGGTATAACATCTACAATAGTTAGTCATGTCTCTATCTCAGACTGACAGGTATAACATCTACAATAGTTAGTCATGTCTCTATCTCAGACTGACAGGTATAACATCTACAATAGTTAGTCATGTCTCTATCTCAGACTGACATCTACAATAGTTAGTTAGTCATGTCTCTATCTCAGACTGACAGGTATAACATCTACAATAGTTAGTCATGTCTCTATCTCAGACTGACAGGTATAACATCTACAAGTTAGTTAGTCATGTCTCTATCTCAGACTGACAGGTATAACATCTACAATAGTTAGTTAGTCATGTCTCTATCTCAGACTGACAGGTATAACATCTACAATAGTTAGTCATGTCTCTATCTCAGACTGACAGGTATAACATCTACAATAGTTAGTCATGTCTCTATCTCAGACTGACAGGTATAACATCTACAATAGTTAGTCATGTCTCTATCTCAGACTGACAGGTATAACATCTACAATAGTTAGTCATGTCTCTATCTCAGACTGACAGGTATAACATCTACAATAGTTAGTAATGTCTCTATCTCAGACTGACAGGTATAACATACAATAGTTAGTTACATGTCTCTAGGTACAATAGTTAGTAACTATCTCAGACTGACAATAGTTAGTTAGTCATGTCTCTATCTCAGACTGACAGGTATAACATCTACAATAGTTAGTCATGTCTCTATCTCAGACTGACAGGTATAACATCTACAATAGTTAGTCTCTATCTCAGACTGACAGGTATAACATCTACAAATGTCTCTATCTCAGACTGACAGGTATAACATCTACAATAGTTAGTCATGTCTCTATCTCAGACTGACAGGTATAACATCTACAATAGTTAGTCATGTCTCTATCTCAGACTGACAGGTATAACATCTACAATAGTTAGTCATGTCTCTATCTCAGACTGACAGGTATAACATCTACAATAGTTAGTCATGTCTCTATCTCAGACTGACAGGTATAACATCTACAATAGTTAGTCATGTCTCTATCTCAGACTGACAGGTATAACATCTACAATAGTTAGTCATGTCTCTATCTCAGACTGACAGGTATAACATCTACAATAGTTAGTAATGTCTCTATCTCAGACTGACAGGTATAACATCTACAATAGTTAGTCATGTCTCTATCTCAGACTGACAGGTATAACATCTACAATAGTTAGTTAGTCATGTCTCTATCTCAGACTGACAGGTATAACATCTACAATAGTTAGTCATGTCTCTATCTCAGACTGACAGGTATAACATCTACAATAGTTAGTTGACATGTCTCTATCTCAGACTGACAGGTATAACATCTACAATAGTTAGTTAGTCAATAGTTGTCATGTCTCTATCTCAGACTGACAGGTATAACATCTACAATAGTTAGTTAGTCATGTCTCTATCTCAGACTGACAGGTAGTTAATGTCTCATCTACAGGTATAACAGTTAGTTAGTCATGTCTCTATCTCAGACTGACAGGTATAACATCTACAATAGTTAGTCATGTCTCTATCTCAGACTGACAGGTATAACATCTACAATAGTTAGTCATGTCTCTATCTCAGACTGACAGGTATAACATCTACAATAGTTAGTCATGTCTCTATCTCAGACTGACAGGTATAACATCTACAATAGTTAGTCATGTCTCTATCTCAGACTGACAGGTATAACATCTACAATAGTTAGTCATGTCTCTATCTCAGACTGACAGGTATAACATCTACAATAGTTAGTCATGTCTCTATCTCAGACTGACAGGTATAACATCTACATGTCTCTATCTCAGACTGACAGGTATAACATCTTAGTTAGTCATGTCTCTATCTCAGACTGACAGGTATAACATCTACAATAGTTAGTTAGTCTCTATCTCAGACTGACAGGTATAACATCTACTATAGTTAGTTAGTCATGTCTCTATCTCAGACTGACAGGTATAACATCTACAATAGTTAGTTAGTAATGTCTCTATCTCTATCTCAATAGTTAGACTGTCTCTATCTCAGACTGACAGGTATAACATCTAACAATAGTTAGTCATGTGTCTCTACAGACTGACAGGTATAACATCTACAATAGTTAGTCATGTCTCTATCTCAGACTGACAGGTATAACATCTACAATAGTTAGTTAGTCATGTCTCTATCTCAGACTGACAGGTATAACATCTACAATAGTTAGTTAGTCATGTCTCTATCTCAGACTGACAGGTATAACATCTACAATAGTTAGTCATGTCTCTATCTCAGACTGACAGGTATAACATCTACAATAGTTAGTCATGTCTCTATCTCAGACTGACAGGTATAACATCTACAATAGTTAGTTAGTCATGTATAACATCTCTATCTCAGACTGACAGGTATAACATCTACAATAGTTAGTCATGTCTCTATCTCAGACTGACAGGTATAACATCTACAATAGTTAGTAATGTCTCTATCTCAGACTGACAGGTATAACATCAATAGTTAGTCATGTCTCTATCTCAATAGTTAGTTAGTAATGTCTCTATCTCAGACTGACAGGTATAACATCTACTATAGTTAGTCATGTCTCTATCTCAGACTGACAGGTATAACATCTACAATAGTTAGTCATGTCTCTATCTCAGACTGACAGGTATAACATCTACAATAGTTAGTAATGTCTCTATCTCAGACTGACAGGTATAACATCTACTATAGTTAGTTAGTCATGTCTCTATCTCAGACTGACAGGTATAACATCTACAATAGTTAGTCATGTCTCTATCTCAGACTGACAGGTATAACATCTACAATAGTTAGTCATGTCTCTATCTCAGACTGACAGGTATAACATCTACAATAGTTAGTCATGTCTCTATCTCAGACTGACAGGTATAACATCTACTATAGTTAGTCATGTCTCTATCTCAGACTGACAGGTATAACATCTATCTCAGAACAGGTTAGTTAGTCATGTCTCTATCTCAGACTGACAGGTATAACATCTACAATAGTTAGTCATGTCTCTATCTCAGACTGACAGGTATAACATCTACAATAGTTAGTTAGGTATAACATCTACATGTGTCTCTATCTCAGACTAAATGTCTCTATCTCAGACTGACAGGTATAACATCTACAATAGTTAGTTAGTCATGTCTCTATCTCAGACTGACAGGTATAACATCTACAATAGTTAGTTAGTCATGTCTCTATCTCAGACTGACAGGTATAACATCTACAATAGTTAGTCATGTCTCTATCTCAGACTGACAGGTATAACATCTACAATAGTTAGTTAGTCATGTCTCTATCTCAGACTGACAGGTATAACATCTACAATAGTTAGTCATGTCTCTATCTCAGACTGACAGGTATAACATCTACAATAGTTAGTAATGTCTCTATCTCAGACTAACAGGTATAACATCTACAATAGTTAGTAATGTCTCTATCTCAGACTGACAGGTATAACATCTACTATAGTTAGTCATGTCTCTATCTCAGACTGACAGGTATAACATCTACAATAGTTAGTCATGTCTCTATCTCAGACTGACAGGTATAACATCTACAATAGTTAGTAATGTCTCTATCTCAGACTGACAGGTATAACATCTACTATAGTTAGTTAGTCATGTCTCTATCTCAGACTGACAGGTATAACATCTACAATAGTTAGTCATGTCTCTATCTCAGACTGACAGGTATAACATCTACAATAGTTAGTCATGTCTCTATCTCAGACTGACAGGTATAACATCTACAATAGTTAGTCATGTCTCTATCTCAGACTGACAGGTATAACATCTACTATAGTTAGTCATGTCTCTATCTCAGACTGACAGGTATAACATCTACAATAGTTAGTTAGTCATGTCTCTATCTCAGACTGACAGGTATAACATCTACAATAGTTAGTCATGTCTCTATCTCAGACTGACAGGTATAACATCTACAATAGTTAGTTAGTCATGTCTCTATCTCAGACTGACAGGTATAACATCTACAATAGTTAGTTAGTCATGTCTCTATCTCAGACTAACAGGTATAACATCTACAATAGTTAGTAATGTCTCTATCTCAGACTGACAGGTATAACATCTACAATAGTTAGTTAGTAATGTCTCTATCTCAGACTGACAGGTATAACATCTACTATAGTTAGTCATGTCTCTATCTCAGACTGACAGGTATAACATCTACAATAGTTAGTCATGTCTCTATCTCAGACTGACAGGTATAACATCTACAATAGTTAGTCATGTCTCTATCTCAGACTGACAGGTATAACATCTACAATAGTTAGTCATGTCTCTATCTCAGACTGACAGGTATAACATCTACAATAGTTAGTCATGTCTCTATCTCAGACTGACAGGTATAACATCTACAATAGTTAGTCATGTCTCTATCTCAGACTGACAGGTATAACATCTACAATAGTTAGTCATGTCTCTATCTCAGACTGACAGGTATAACATCTACAATAGTTAGTCATGTCTCTATCTCAGACTGACAGGTATAACATCTACAATAGTTAGTCATGTCTCTATCTCAGACTGACAGGTATAACATCTACAATAGTTAGTTAGTCATGTCTCTATCTCAGACTGACAGGTATAACATCTACTATAGTTAGTCATGTCTCTATCTCAGACTGACAGGTATAACATCTACAATAGTTAGTTAGTAATGTCTCTATCTCAGACTGACAGGTATAACATCTACAATAGTTAGTTAGTCATGTCTCTATCTCAGACTGACAGGTATAACATCTACAATAGTTAGTCATGTCTCTATCTCAGACTGACAGGTATAACATCTACTATAGTTAGTCATGTCTCTATCTCAGACTGACAGGTATAACATCTACTATAGTTAGTCATGTCTCTATCTCAGACTGACAGGTATAACATCTACAATAGTTAGTCATGTCTCTATCTCAGACTGACAGGTATAACATCTACAATAGTTAGTAATGTCTCTATCTCAGACTGACAGGTATAACATCTACAATAGTTAGTCATGTCTCTATCTCAGACTGACAGGTATAACATCTACAATAGTTAGTTAGTCATGTCTCTATCTCAGACTGACAGGTATAACATCTACAATAGTTAGTTAGTAATGTCTCTATCTCAGACTGACAGGTATAACATCTACAATAGTTAGTCATGTCTCTATCTCAGACTGACAGGTATAACATCTACAATAGTTAGTCATGTCTCTATCTCAGACTGACAGGTATAACATCTACAATAGTTAGTTAGTCATGTCTCTATCTCAGACTGACAGGTATAACATCTACAATAGTTAGTCATGTCTCTATCTCAGACTGACAGGTATAACATCTACAATAGTTAGTTAGTCATGTCTCTATCTCAGACTGACAGGTATAACATCTACTATAGTTAGTCATGTCTCTATCTCAGACTGACAGGTATAACATCTACAATAGTTAGTTAGTAATGTCTCTATCTCAGACTGACAGGTATAACATCTACAATAGTTAGTTAGTCATGTCTCTATCTCAGACTGACAGGTATAACATCTACAATAGTTAGTCATGTCTCTATCTCAGACTGACAGGTATAACATCTACTATAGTTAGTCATGTCTCTATCTCAGACTGACAGGTATAACATCTACTATAGTTAGTCATGTCTCTATCTCAGACTGACAGGTATAACATCTACAATAGTTAGTCATGTCTCTATCTCAGACTGACAGGTATAACATCTACAATAGTTAGTAATGTCTCTATCTCAGACTGACAGGTATAACATCTACAATAGTTAGTCATGTCTCTATCTCAGACTGACAGGTATAACATCTACAATAGTTAGTTAGTCATGTCTCTATCTCAGACTGACAGGTATAACATCTACAATAGTTAGTTAGTAATGTCTCTATCTCAGACTGACAGGTATAACATCTACAATAGTTAGTCATGTCTCTATCTCAGACTGACAGGTATAACATCTACAATAGTTAGTCATGTCTCTATCTCAGACTGACAGGTATAACATCTACAATAGTTAGTTAGTCATGTCTCTATCTCAGACTGACAGGTATAACATCTACAATAGTTAGTCATGTCTCTATCTCAGACTGACAGGTATAACATCTACAATAGTTAGTTAGTCATGTCTCTATCTCAGACTGACAGGTATAACATCTACAATAGTTAGTCATGTCTCTATCTCAGACTGACAGGTATAACATCTACAATAGTTAGTTAGTCATGTCTCTATCTCAGACTGACAGGTATAACATCTACAATAGTTAGTCATGTCTCTATCTCAGACTGACAGGTATAACATCTACAATAGTTAGTCATGTCTCTATCTCAGACTGACAGGTATAACATCTACAATAGTTAGTCATGTCTCTATCTCAGACTGACAGGTATAACATCTACAATAGTTAGTTAGTCATGTCTCTATCTCAGACTGACAGGTATAACATCTACAATAGTTAGTTAGTCATGTCTCTATCTCAGACTGACAGGTATAACATCTACAATAGTTAGTTAGTCATGTCTCTATCTCAGACTGACAGGTATAACATCTACAATAGTCTGGAACAGGGATGGGAAACTGATGGGAAATGGGCCATAAAAAAGTGGCGGAGAGATTTAGCTGTTTATTTTATTACTACTTTGCTGCAATTCTACACATTCTGCTACAGGGTAGAGAGAAATGTCTACTGTTTTTAATATGATATCTGAGTGAGATTGACGAACAAAATCAATGCGGGCTCCTCGGTCGGCAATTCAACCATTGATATACTACAAGTTTACATAGCTGGCCGCTAGACTAACTGACCAATATAACTAACTCACCAATATAACTAACTCACCAATATAACTAACTCACCAATATAACTAACTCACCAATATAACTAACTCACCAATATAACTAACTCACCAATATAACTAACTCACCAATATAACTAACTCACCAATATAACTAACTCACCAATATAACTAACTCACCGATATAACTAACTCACCGATATAACTAACTCACCGATATAACTAACTCACCGATGTAACTAACTCACCAATATAACTAACTCACCAATATAACTAACTCACCAATATAACTAACTCACCAATATAACTAACTCACCAATATAACTAACTCACCGATGTAACTAACTCACCGATGTAACTAACTCACCAATATAACTAACTCACCAATATAACTAACTCACCAATATAACTAACTCACCAATATAACTAACTCACCAATATAACTAACTCACCAATGTAACTAACTCACCGATGTAACTAACTCACCAATATAACTAACTGACCAATATAACTAACTCACCAATATAACTAACTCACCAATATAACTAACTCACCAATATCACTAACTCACCAATATAACTAACTCACCAATATAACTAACTCACCGATGTAACTAACTCACTGATGTAACTAACTCACCAATATAACTAACTCACCAATATAACTAACTCACCAATATAACTAACTCACCAATATAACTAACTCACCAATATAAAAAAACAAGTACTATATAATGCTGAGAGAGATAATTGAGTGACTGTCATAAGAAGAGAAACCCTGCTGATGCACAACCACATTTCTAAATAATGCTGAGAGAGATAATTGAGTGACTGTCAGTGACTGTCATAAGAACAGAAACCCTGCTGATGCATAACCACATTTGTATATTGGACCTTGGTGTATTCTACCATTCTATTGACCCACTGGCCATAAAACATCTACAGGACAACAATCAAATGAATGCAGTACAACACAGAGGGAAGGTTTGACAGTAATAACTGTGGTGATGTGGAGGTGAGATGTAGAAGGGAAGGTTTGACTGTAATAACTGTGGTGATGTGGAGGTGAGATGTAGAAGGGAAGGTTTGACTGTAATAACTGTGGTGATGTGGAGGTGAGATGTAGAAGGGAAGGTTTGACTGTAATAACTGTGGTGATGTGGAGGTGAGATGTAGAAGGGAAGGTTTGACTGTAATAACTGTGGTGATGTGGAGGTGAGATGTAGAAGGGAAGGTTTGACTGTAATAACTGTGGTGATGTGGAGGTGAGATGTAGAAGGGAAGGTTTGACTGTAATAACTGTGGTGATGTGGAGGTGAGATGTAGAAGGGAAGGTTTGACTGTAATAACTGTGGTGATGTGGAGGTGAGATGTAGAAGGGAAGGTTTGACTGTAATAACTGTGGTGATGTGGAGGTGAGATGTAGAAGGGAAGGTTTGACTGTAATAACTGTGGTGATGTGGAGGTGAGATGTAGAAGGGAAGGTTTGACTGTAATAACTGTGGTGATGTGGAGGTGAGATGTAGAAGGGAAGGTTTGACTGTAATAACTGTGGTGATGTGGAGGTGAGATGTAGAAGGGAAGGTTTGACTGTAATAACTGTGGTGATGTGGAGGTGAGATGTAGAAGGGAAGGTTTGACTGTAATAACTGTGGTGATGTGGAGGTGAGATGTAGAAGGGAAGGTTTGACTGTAATAACTGTGGTGATGTGGAGGTGAGATGTAGAAGGGAAGGTTTGACTGTAATAACTGTGGTGATGTGGAGGTGAGATGTAGAAGGGAAGGTTTGACTGTAATAACTGTGGTGATGTGGAGGTGAGATGTAGAAGAGAAGGTTTGACTGTAATAACTGTGGTGATGTGGAGGTGAGATGTAGAAGGGAAGGTTTGACTGTAATAACTGTGGTGATGTGGAGGTGAGATGTAGAAGAGAAGGTTTGACTGTAATAACTGTGGTGATGTGGAGGTGAGATGTAGAAGGGAAGGTTTGACTGTAATAACTGTGGTGATGTGGAGGTGAGATGTAGAAGAGAAGGTTTGACTGTAATAACTGTGGTGATGTGGAGGTGAGATGTAGAAGGGAAGGTTTGACTGTAATAACTGTGGTGATGTGGAGGTGAGATGTAGAAGGGAAGGTTTGACTGTAATAACTGTGGTGATGTGGAGGTGAGATGTAGAAGGGAAGGTTTGACTGTAATAACTGTGGTGATGTGGAGGTGAGATGTAGAAGGGAAGGTTTGACTGTAATAACTGTGGTGATGTGGAGGTGAGATGTAGAAGGGAAGGTTTGACTGTAATAACTGTGGTGATGTGGAGGTGAGATGTAGAAGGGAAGGTTTGACTGTAATAACTGTGGTGATGTGGAGGTGAGATGTAGAAGGGAAGGTTTGACTGTAATAACTGTGGTGATGTGGAGGTGAGATGTAGAAGAGAAGGTTTGACTGTAATAACTGTGGTGATGTGGAGGTGAGATGTAGAAGGGAAGGTTTGACTGTAATAACTGTGGTGATGTGGAGGTGAGATGTAGAAGGGAAGGTTTGACTGTAATAACTGTGGTGATGTGGAGGTGAGATGTAGCAGGGAAGGTTTGACTGTTTGACTGACCTGCGTGGTACCTCTAAATCTCCATCTTCATCCAGGGGTGGTTCTACCCCTCCGTCCTCATCCCTGTCTACCCCTCCGTCCTCATCCCTGTCCACTCCTCCGTCAGCCCCTCCGTCCTCATCCCTGTCCACTCCTCCGTCAGCCCCTCCGTCCTCATCCCTGTCCACTCCTCCGTCAGCCCCAGTCTCACTCTCCTTAGCATCTCCCCTTCCACTCTCCTCCTGGGTGTTGCGGTCTAACTCTTCCCCTCCGCAGGGGGAACCGAGGTCACAGGTGCGCTGCTTCGTTCCGTCCCACAGGATTCTGAACCGGGAGATGAAAACTAAACACACAGGCTGCGTTTAGACAGGCACCCCAATTCTGATCTTGTTTTCACTCATTGCTATTTTGACCAATCAGATCAGCTCTGAAACAGATCTGACGTGAAAAGATCTGATGTGATTGGTAAAAAGACCAATTATTGGGGGGGGAAACTACCAGAACTGTGCTTCCTGTGTAAACACAGCTATAGAGGATTGGGACACAGTTCCGTTCACATTCAGGAAAGACCTACATTGAAACTAAATTAAAACATTTTCATAATTTAATTTTGTGTCATTTCACACACCCACACCCCTCCAGTACCTGGTTGTCCTACGCGGTTGAGGCGTGCCATGAGGTGGCGAGAGTTGGGCAGCAACAGGTGAACGTCAGACAGCACCGTGTCATAATGGAAGGTGATCTGGTCCATGGCTCACCCTGCATGTCATCTACCTGCCTGCAGCACACCTGGGGAACACACACACACACACACACACACGCGTTGCAAGCACAAACTGACACACAGGTGCATATATACATTTGTCGCAAGCACACAGGTCACACACACACACACACACACACACACACACACACACACACACACACACACACACACACACACACACACACACACACACACACACACACACACACACACACACTTTTAAGAGCTTAAACTACCAAATGGGCTGTATTTCAGGTGAAATAAAGTCTGTCTCTGTTATCTGTTAGACAGGTGAAATACAGCCGTGTTATCTGTTAGACAGGTAAAACACAGCCTGTCCCGGGAACACAGAACTAAAAGACGAGGCCAACAGCAACCCTCAGCCAGAGGCCATCTGCAGCTCAGCAAAGTGTCCTCTCCAGCATCACAGTGAGCTGTTGTAGCAGCAATCCGCCTCATAGCTGGGAAAAGCACCAAGTGACGTCGCCATAGCGACCGACCAAGGTGTGTTGACGACCCTGTATTCATTATGTCAACAAGAGACATCATAAATGGTTCTTAGAAACACAATCTTCTTGGTCGGTGTGGCTAAAAATGTATGTTGTTATGCCCTGCAGTTATAGTAGCCAACGTTACTTATAACTGTTAGCGGTCACTCGCCTTTCCCAGTGGTAGTTAGCTAACTTTTCTAGCCAGAAGTTGTCAATGAAAATGCTGCCAAGACGTGTGTCTGGTAAACATGTTTTCATTTGGTCAAATAAACTAGCCTTTTCTCTACGGTGGGAACTGCTGACAAACGTAACTGAATGGGTGGGAGGGAACCTGCTAGAAACAGCTAGCTTGATGCTAGCTACTCTGATAATGAATGACTTGGCCAGGTCCAGGGGCAGACTAACTAAATAACTAACTAACTCACTAACAACGACGCTAGCTAAACGAGGCACATTTAAATGAAACACTTCCAACACAATACAGTCTAATAACATAAACACGCATTTCATTCACTCTGAGCTTACAACGACGACGCGCAGATTGTCTCAAAATATCAGCCGTTCAGAAATAACACTAGACGTACAGAATTACAGGCGGTGCCGCATTATTATTTCACCCACCAACAAAGGAAACAAAAGCCATTCAAAACGTTCCGTGTGCTATACGCATCTAGAAATCACTCAATATGTAAACCTGCTCCGAAAGAATTCAAATTGAAACATAGTTAGAATTTCACTTAGATTGTGATTAAATATCTACATGTGTGTGTTGTAGACACTTTTCCTCACTCAAATAATTACATTTCTAAAACTCTGATTAAATTAACATAATGTGATCAACACTAGTCAGGATCCCTACTGTGAAGCATGGTGGTGGCAGCATCATGCTGCGGGGATGTTTTTCAGGGGCAGGGACCGGGAGACTAGTCAGGATCCCTACTGTGAAGCATGGTGGTGGCAGCTTCATGCTGCGGGGATGTTTTTCAGGGGCAGGGACTGGGAGACTAGTCAGGATCCCTACTGTGAAGCATGGTGGTGGCACCCTAACCCTAACCCTAACCCTAACCCTACAGAGATGAGGTCATCATTCAAAAATTATGTTAACCACTATTATTGCACATAGAGTGAGTCTATGCAACTCATTATTGAACTTGTTAAGCACATTTTTTACTCCTGAACTTATTTAGGCGTTTCCATAACAACGGGGTTGAATACTTATTGACTCAAGACATTTGAGATTTTAATTGAATAAATGTGTTTAAAAAAAAATTCTAATAACAGAATTCCACTTTGACATTATGGGGTAAATGTAATCCATTTTAAATGTAATACAACGATGTGTGGGGAAAGCCACGGTGTGTGAACCCTTTCTGAAGGTGCTGTACGCACCTGTTCCTAATGAACTTTAGTCAATGATCAATACATGTATCTTTGCTATATTGTTTCAGAGATTTTAACAGTTATTGTGTTGAGTTACATATTTTTCTTAAATTTTATTTTTTACTTCTCTTTGTTTAGTAAATGATTGAATGGTCCCTAATCCCATTGGGAATGACACCAAATCCTAGATGTATCAGACACCAAGGTCACATCTATGATGGTTTGAGTGGCGTTACGTACTCTAGTGGGCTATTTTATCAGTTGAAGCAAATCAAACCCCCGTCAAAAGGTAAATGGAAACTTTCATAACGGTTTTGTCTTTGACTTGAGTGGTTGTGTTAAAATCACCAATCAAAACATTTACATTGAAGATCTAAACATTTAGAGAAAGGTTTCTCCAGCGCTGGGTAAAAGTCATTCTGATTGGCTGGTCTGTAGCATGCCTCCTCCAGCGCTAGGTAAAAGTAATTCTGATTGGTTGGTCTGTAGCATGCCTCCTCCAGCGCTGGGTAAAAGTCATTCTGATTGGCTGGTCTGTAGCATGCCTCCTCCAGCGCTGGGTAATAGTCATTCTGATTGGCTGGTCCGTAGCATGCCTCCTCCAGCGCTGGGTAAAAGTCATTCTGATTGGCTGGTCTGTAGCATGCCTCCTCCAGCGCTGGGTAAAAGTCATTCTGATTGGCTGGTCTGTAGCATGCTTCCTCCAGCGCTGGGTAAAAGTCATTCGGATTGGCTGGTCTGTAGCATGCCTCCTCCAGCGCTGGGTAAAAGTCATTCGGATTGGCTGTTCTGTAGCATGCCTCCTCCAGCGCTGGGTAAAAGTCATTCTGATTGGCTGGTCCGTAGCATGCCTCCTCCAGCGCTGGGTAAAAGTCATTCTGATTGGCTGGTCTGTAGCATGCCTCCTCCGGCGCTGGGTAATAGTCATTCTGATTGGCTGGTCCGTAGCATGCCTCCTCCAGCGCTGGGTAAAAGTCATTCTGATTGGCTGGTCTGTAGCATGCCTCCTCCAGCGCTGGGTAAAAGTCATTCTGATTGGCTGGTCTGTAGCATGCTTCCTCCAGCGCTGGGTAAAAGTCATTCGGATTGGCTGGTCTGTAGCATGCCTCCTCCTGTGCTGGGTAATAGCCATTCTGATTGGCTGGTCTGTAGCATGCATCCTCCATCCAGCACTGGGTAAAAGTAATTCTGATTGGCTGGTCTGTAGCATGCTTCCTCCAGCTCTGGGTAAAAGTCATTCTGATTGGCTGGTCTGTAGCATGCATCCTCCATCCAGCACTGGGTAAAAGTAATTCTGATTGGCTGGTCTGTAGCATGCATCCTCCATCCAGCGCTGGGTAAAAGTCATTCTGATTGGCTGGTCTGTAGCATGCCTCCTCCAGCGCTGGGTAAAAGTCATTCTGATTGGCTGGTCTGTAGCATGCCTCCTCCAGCGCTGGGTAAAAGTCATTCTGATTGGCTGGTCTGTAGCATGCTTCCTCCAGCGCTGGGTAAAAGTCATTCGGATTGGCTGGTCTGTAGCATGCCTCCTCCTGTGCTGGGTAATAGCCATTCTGATTGGCTGGTCTGTAGCATGCATCCTCCATCCAGCACTGGGTAAAAGTAATTCTGATTGGCTGGTCTGTAGCATGCTTCCTCCAGCTCTGGGTAAAAGTCATTCTGATTGGCTGGTCTGTAGCATGCATCCTCCATCCAGCACTGGGTAAAAGTAATTCTGATTGGCTGGTCTGTAGCATGCTTCCTCCAGCGCTGGGTAAAAGTCATTCTGATTGGCTGGTCTGTAGCATGCCTCCTCCAGCGCTGGGTAAAAGTCATTCTGATTGGCTGGTCTGTAGCATGCCTCCTCCAGCGCTGGGTAAAAGTCATTCGGATTGGCTGGTCTGTAGCATGCCTCCTCCAGCGCTGGGTAATAGTCATTCTGATTGGCTGGTCCGTAGCATGCCTCCTCCAGCGCTGGGTAAAAGTCATTCTGATTGGCTGGTCTGTAGCATGCCTCCTCCAGCGCTGGGTAAAAGTCATTCTGATTGGCTGGTCTGTAGCATGCTTCCTCCAGCGCTGGGTAAAAGTCATTCGGATTGGCTGGTCTGTAGCATGCCTCCTCCTGTGCTGGGTAATAGCCATTCTGATTGGCTGGTCTGTAGCATGCATCCTCCATCCAGCACTGGGTAAAAGTAATTCTGATTGGCTGGTCTGTAGCATGCTTCCTCCAGCTCTGGGTAAAAGTCATTCTGATTGGCTGGTCTGTAGCATGCATCCTCCATCCAGCACTGGGTAAAAGTAATTCTGATTGGCTGGTCTGTAGCATGCTTCCTCCAGCGCTGGGTAAAAGTCATTCTGATTGGCTGGTCTGTAGCATGCCTCCTCCAGCGCTGGGTAAAAGTCATTCTGATTGGCTGGTCTGTAGCATGCCTCCTCCAGCGCTGGGTAAAAGTCATTCTGATTGGCTGGTCTGTAGCATGCTTCCTCCAGCGCTGGGTAAAAGTCATTCGGATTGGCTGGTCTGTAGCATGCCTCCTCCTGTGCTGGGTAATAGCCATTCTGATTGGCTGGTCTGTAGCATGCATCCTCCATCCAGCACTGGGTAAAAGTAATTCTGATTGGTTGGTCTGTAGCATGCCTCCTCCAGCGCTGGGTAAAAGTCATTCGGATTGGCTGGTCTGTAGCATGCCTCCTCCTGCGCTGGGTAATAGCCATTCTGATTGGCTGGTCTGTAGCATGCATCCTCCAGCGCTGGGTAAAAGTCATTCTGATTGGCTGGTCTGTAGCATGCCTCCTCCTGCGCTGGGTAATAGCCATTCTGATTGGCTGGTCTGTAGCATGCTTCCTCCAGCGCTGGGTAAAAGTCATTCGGATTGGCTGGTCTGTAGCATGCCTCCTCCTGTGCTGGGTAATAGCCATTCTGATTGGCTGGTCTGTAGCATGCATCCTCCATCCAGCACTGGGTAAAAGTAATTCTGATTGGTTGGTCTGTAGCATGCCTCCTCCAGCGCTGGGTAAAAGTCATTCGGATTGGCTGGTCTGTAGCATGCCTCCTCCTGCGCTGGGTAATAGCCATTCTGATTGGCTGGTCTGTAGCATGCATCCTCCAGCGCTGGGTAAAAGTCATTCTGATTGGCTGGTCTGTAGCATGCCTCCTCCTGCGCTGGGTAATAGCCATTCTGATTGGCTGGTCTGTAGCATGCATCCTCCAGCGCTGGGTAAAAGTCATTCTGATTGGCTGGTCTGTAGCATGCCTCCTCCTGCGCTGGGTAAAAGTCATTCTGATTGGCTGGTCTGTAGCATGCCTCCTCCAGCGCTGGGTAAAAGTCATTCTGATTGGCTGGTCTGTAGTATGCCTCCTCCAGCGCTGGGTAAAAGTCATTCTGATTGGCTGGTCTGTAGCATGCTTCCTCCAGCGCTGGGTAAAAGTCATTCTGATTGGCTGGTCTGTAGCATGCCTCCTCCTGCGCTGGGTAAAAGTCATTCTGATTGGCTGGTCTGTAGCATGCTTCCTCCAGCGCTGGGTAAAAGTCATTCGGATTGGCTGGTCTGTAGCATGCCTCCTCCTGCGCTGGGTAATAGCCATTCTGATTGGCTGGTCTGTAGCATGCATCCTCCAGCACTGGCTAAAAGTCATTCTGATTGGCTGTTCTGTAGCATGCCTCCTCCAGCGCTGGGTAAAAGTAATTCTGATTGGCTGGTCTGTAGCATGCTTCCTCCAGCGCTGGGTAAAAGTCATTCTGATTGGCTGGTCTGTAGCATGCATCCTCCAGCGCTGGGTAAAAGTCATTCTGATTGGCTGGTCTGTAGCATGCCTCTTCCTGCGCTGGGTAAAAGTAATTCTGATTGGCTGGTCTGTGGCATGCCTCCTCCAGCGCTGGTTATATCTTGTCTCAGAGAAACACACAATCAATTTGAGAGATGGTACGGTCCATACATGTCTCAGAGAAACACACAATCAATTTGAGAGATGGTACGGTCCATACATGTCTCAGAGAAACACACAATCAATTTGAGAGATGGTACGGTCCATACATGTCTCAGAGAAACACACAATCAATTTGAGAGATGGTACGGTCCATACATGTCTCAGAGAAACACACAATCAATTTGAGAGATGGTACGGTCCATACATGTCTCAGAGAAACACACAATCAATTTGAGAGATGGTACGGTCCATACATGTCTCAGAGAAACACATAATCAATTTGAGAGATGGTACGGTCCATACATGTCTCAGAGAAACACAGAATCAATTTGGTGAAGAAGCCCAGTGTGGAGTTCCTGGGTTGCCGTGGTTACACGGGGTCTGCGGTTCTGAGGCCGGATGGACGTACAGCCAAATTCTCGAAAATGACATTGGAGGTGGAGAGGTGGAGAGAAATTAACATTACATTCTCTGGCAGCAGCTCTGGTGGACATTTCTGCTGTTGGCCTGCTAATTTCACGCTCCCTCAAAACTTGAGACATCTGTGGCATTATGTTGTGTGACAGCACAAGGTGCACCTGTGTAATGACCATACTGTTTAATCAGCTTCTTGGTATGCCACACCTGTCAGGTGGATGGATTATCTTGACAAAATGAGAGATGCTCACTAACAGGGATGTAAAACAAATGTGTGCAGAACATTTGAGAGGAATAAGCTTTTTTTTGTGGGATTTCTAGGATCTTTTAATTCAGCTCATGAAACATGGGACCAACACTGTACATGTGGCAGTTGTACATTTGTTCAGTGTATATTCCTGCACACATATGGCAGACAGATGATGGTCAGAGCACGTCTTTGGAGCCTCTGAGCCAGAGCAGTGTGTATTAACCCTGCTGTAGGACTCATTGCAGCCAGCACTAGCAGGTCAAATAAATGGCAAAAAAAATCAAAAATAAATATTTTGTAAAACCCATAGAGATAGATAGAGGACTCATCTTTGTGTCTGTGCCATTATAGCATCTGTGACAGCTTGGGCAGCTGCATAGAGATAGATAGAGGACTCATCTTTGTGTCTGTGCCATTTTAGCGTCTGTGACAGCATGGGCAGCTGCATAGAGATAGATAGAGGACTCATCTTTGTGTCTGTGCCATTTTAGCATCTGTGACAGCATGGGCAGCTGCATAGAGATAGATAGAGGACTCATCTTTGTGTCTGTGCCATTTTAGCGTCTGTGACAGCATGGGCAGCTGCATAGAGATAGATAGAGGACTCATCTTTGTGTCTGTGCCATTTTAGCGTCTGTGACAGCTTGGGCAGCTGCATAGAGATAGATAGAGGACTCATCTTTGTGTCTGTGCCATTATAGCATCTGTGACAGCTTGGGCAGCTGCTTAGAGATAGATAGAGGACTCATCTTTGTGTCTGTGCCATTTTAGCGTCTGTGACAGCTTGGGCAGCTGCATAGAGATAGATAGAGGACTCATCTTTGTGTCTGTGCCATTATAGCATCTGTGACAGCATGGGCAGTTGCATAGAGATAGATAGAGGACTCATCTTTGTGTCTGTGCCATTTTAGCGTCTGTGACAGCTTGGGCAGCTGCTTAGAGATAGATAGAGGACTCATCTTTGTGTCTGTGCCATTTTAGCGTCTGTGACAGCATGGGCAGCTGCATAGAGATAGATAGAGGACTCATCTTTGTGTCTGTGCCATTTTAGCGTCTGTGACAACATGGGCAGCTGCATAGAGATAGATAGAGGACTCATCTTTGTATCTGTGCCATTATTATTGACACGGTCTGTGAACTGTGTTGTGCACGTTTGGTGATACTACTATCGATACTACTAGTGATAGTACTGATACTACTATTGATACTACTGATACTACTATTGATACTACTAGTGATAGTACTGATACTACTATCGATACTACTAGTGATAGTACTGATACTACTATTGATACTACTGATACTACTATTGATACTACTAGTGATAGTACTGATACTACTATCGATACTACTAGTGATAGTACTGATACTACTAGTGATAGTACTGATACTACTAGTGATAGTACTGATACTACTAGTGATAGTACTGATACTACTATTGATAGTACTGATACTACTATTGATACTACTGATACTACTAGTGATACTACTATTGATACTAGTGTTACTACTAGTGATACTACTGATACTACTATCGATACTACTAGTGATAGTACTGATACTACTATTGATACTACTGATACTACTAGTGATACTAGTGTTACTACTATTGATACTACTGATACTACTAGTGATACTACTAGTGATACTACTATTGATACTACTGATACTACTAGTGATACTAGTGATACTACTGATACTACTAGTGATAGTACTGATACTACTATTGATACTACTGATACTACTAGTGATACTAGTGTTACTACTATTGATACTACTGATACTACTAGTGATACTACTAGTGATACTACTATTGATACTACTGATACTACTAGTGATACTAGTGATACTACTGATACTACTATTGATACTACTGATACTACTACTGATACTACTAGTGATAGTACTGATACTACTATTGATACTACTGATACTACTACTGATACTACTAGTGATAGTACTGATACTACTATTGATACTACTGATACTACTACTGATACTACTAGTGATAGTACTGATACTACTATTGATACTACTGATACTACTAGTGATACTACTAGTGATACTACTGATACTACTATTGATACTAGTGTTACTACTATTGATACTACTGATACTACTAGTGATACTACTAGTGATACTACTGATACTACTATTGATACTACTGATACTACTAGTGATACTACTAGTGATACTACTGATACTACTATTGATACTAGTGTTACTACTAGTGATACTACTAGTGATACTACTATTGATACTACTGATACTACTAGTGATACTACTACTGATACTACTATTGATACTACTGATACTACTGTTGATACTAGTGATACTACTAGTGATACTACTGACACTACTATTGATACTAGTGATACTATTGATACTATTGATACTACTATTGATACTAGTGATACTACTAGTGATACTAGTGATACTAGTGATACTACTATTGATACTAGTGATACTATTGATACTACTGTTGATACTAGTGATACTACTGTTGATACTAGTGATACTACTAGTGATACTAGTGTTACTACTATTGATACTACTGATACTACTATTGATACTAGTGATACTATTGATACTACTGATACTACTATTGATATTAGTGTTACTACTATTGATACTAGTGATACTATTGATACTACTGATACTACTATTGATACTAGTGTTATTACTATTGATACTAGTGATACTACTAGTGATACTAGTGATACTACTATTGATACTACTGATACTACTATTGATACTAGTGTTACTACTATTGATACTAGTGATACTACTAGTGATACTAGTGATGCTACTAGTGATACTAGTGATACTACTAGTGATACTAGTGATACTACTAGTGATACTAGTGATACTGCTATTGATACTACCAGTGATACTAGGAGATACTACTATTGATACTAGTGATACTATTGATACTACTGATACTACTATTGATACTAGTGATACTACTAGTGATACTAGTGATACTACTAGTGATACTAGTGATACTACTATTGTTACTAGTGATACTACTAGTGTTACTACTGATACTACTAGTGATACTAGTGATACTACTAGTGTTACTACTGATACTACTAGTGATACTAGTGATACTAGTGATACTACTGATACTACTATTGTTACTAGTGATACTACTATTGTTACTAGTGATACTACTAGTGATACTAATGATACTACTAGTGATACTACTGATACTACTATTGTTACTAGTGATACTACTATTGTTACTAGTGATACTACTAGTGATACTAGTGTTACTACTATTGATACTACTGATACTACTATTGATACTAGTGATACTACTGATACTACTATTGATATTAGTGTTACTACTATTGATACTAGTGATACTATTGATACTACTGATACTACTAGTGATACTAGTGATACTGCTATTGATACTACTAGTGATACTAGTGATACTACTAGTGATACTACTATTGTTACTAGTGATACAACTAGTGATACTAGTGATACTACTAGTGATACTACTGATACTACTATTGTTACTAGTGATACAACTAGTGATACTAGTGATACTACTATTGATACTAGTGATACTAGTCATACTAGTGTTACTACTGATACTACTATTGATACTAGTGTTACTACTGATGTTGCTGATACAGACACAGAGATCATAACGAACATTCAAAATGCACATTGTCTGTCCCACGCTACCCTCATCTGGCCCATGACGGTACTACACCCTACTGATCGACCGTCTGGTAGGACAGGGTTTTCCAAACTTGTTCCTGGCCCACCCTCTGGGTCCTGGGCCCCTCTTGGTCCTGTACCTCCCCCACACACACGTTTATGTTTATGTTTCCCCTTGCCTTGGTTATTTAAATCAGCTGTGGGGTGCTAGAGGAAAAACCTAAACGTGCACAGAGGGGCCCATGGGACTGAGTTTGGGAAACCCTGTGGTAGGTAGACTACTTCAGTACCAGACCAGGACACAGAGATACACCTCCACTCCACAGATGGCAGATACACAGTCTGACATAGAGACAGTCCACTACAGCTCCATCTCTTTATCTTTCACCCCCTGTATACTTCTCTTATTCACCCTCTTCCACTGTGTGTGTTTGACACTCTGATCTCTCACTCTGTTCCTCTCTCTCTCTCTCTGTTCCTCTCTCTCTCTCTTTGTTCCTCTCCCTCGCTGCCTCTCTCTCTCTCTCTG
>NW_025746758.1:40000-87500 GCF_021184085.1 Oncorhynchus gorbuscha
CAGACATTCTATTATCAGACATTCTATTATCAGACATTCTATTATCAGAGATTATATTATCAGACATTATATTATCAGACATTCTATTATCAGACATTCTATTATCAGACATTCTATTATCAGACATTATATTATCAGACATTCTATTATCAGACATTCTATTATCAGACATTATATTATCAGACATTCTATTATCAGACATTCTATTATCAGACATTCTATTATCAGAGATTATATTATCAGACATTCTATTATCAGACATTCTATTATCAGACATTATATTATCAGACATTATATTATCAGACATTCTATTATCAGACATTCTATTATCAGACATTCTATTATCAGAGATTATATTATCAGACATTCTATTATCAGATATTCTATTACCAGACATTATATTATCAGACATTATATTATCAGACATTCTATTATCAGACATTCTATTATCAGACATTATATTATCAGACATTATATTATCACACATTATATTGAGCCCCAGGTCTCTTTTACAAATAAAACCCTTTTCTCTGCTGTTCTGTTCTTTAGTCCTTGTCCTGTGCAAGTGTTTTGTTCCAACCCAGCACTAATACAGCTGATTCAACTTATTAGACTTATCGTAACGACATTGATTACGTGGAACAGGTGTATTAGTACTGGGCTGGAACAAAAACAGTCAATGTAACAATGTCATAACATAAAACTCAACCTAGGCTAGGACTGCTGTGGTGTTTCGAAACAGACTGACATCCAGGCTAGGACTGCTGTGGTGTTTAGAAACAGACTGACATCCAGGCTAGGACTGCTGTGGTGTTTTGAAACAGACTGACATCCAGGCTAGGACTGCTGTGGTGTTTAGAAACAGACTGACATCCAGGCTAGGACTGCTGTGGTGTTTAGAAACAGACTGACATCCAGGCTAGGACTGCTGTGGTGTTTAGAAACAGACTGGGAGGGAAATGAGGGGGAGGAGATGAGGGGAGGGGAGGAGATGAGAGGAGATGAGGAGATGAGGGAGAGGAGATGAGGGGGAGGAGATGAGGGGGAGGAGATGAGGGAGAGGAGATGAGGGAGAGGAGATGAGGGGGAGGAGATGAGGGAGAGGAGAATAGGGGGAGGAGATGAGGGGAGGAGATGAGGGAGAGGAGATGAGGGAGAGGAGATGAGGGGGAGGAGATGAGGGAGAGGAGATGAGGGAGAGGAGATGAGGGGGAGGAGATGAGGGAGAGGAGAATAGGGGGAGGAGATGAGGGAGAGGAGATGAGGGGGAGGAGATGAGGGAGAGGAGAATAGGGGGAGGAGATGAGGGAGAGGAGATGAGGGAGAGGAGATGAGGGAGAAGAGATGAGGGGAGGAGAATAGGGGGAGAAGATGAGGGGGAGGAGATGAGGGGCGGAGATGAGGGGGAGGAGAATAGGGGGAGAAGATGGGGGGGAGATGAGGGAGGGAGGGAGGATATGAGGGGGAGGAGATGAGGGGCGGAGATGAGGGGGAGGAGAATAGGGGGAGGGGATGAGGGAGGGAGGGGATGAGGGGGAGATGAGGGGGGGGTGAGGGAGGGAAGATGTGATTGGCTGATCCATGTGTTCTGTCTTCTCTCCCAGCCCAGAAGCTCTGTCAGCCATTCGTCAACCCGTTTGAAGGCGGACAAAACCTCACAGACTCTTACAGACAACTTTTAAGTAAGAACAGTTACAGTAACTAAAGCACTTATCGTTATCATCATCTTCATCATTACCATGGTTACCACCTTTTGGGCAGTATTTTGCTGTGTGTTAATGTAAGATATATTGGTGAGTATTTAGCCGTGTTTAAATGTAAGATATATTGGTGAGTATTTAGCCGGGTTTAAATGTAAGAATTTTAAAATTTTTAAATTTTACATTTATTTGTACAAATTATAACAAATTGTAAGGCTAAAATGTCTTGAGTCAATAAGTATTCAACGCCGTTGTTATGGAAACGCCTAAATAAGTTCAGGAGTAAAAAATGTGCTTAACAAGTCACAGAATAAGTTGCATGGACTCACTGTGTGTAATAATAGTGTTTAACATAATTTTTTAATGACTACCTCATCTTTGTACCCCACACATACAATTATCTCTTATGTCCCTCAGTCAAGCAGTGAATTACAAACACAGATTCAACCACAAAGATCAGGAAGGTTTTCCAATGTTTAACAAAGTAAGGCACCTATTGGTTGATGGGTAAAAATGATAAAAGCAGACATTGAAAATCCCCTTTTGAGCCTCTGGTGAAGTTAATAATTACACTTTGGATGGTGTATCAATACACCCAATCAATACAACTCAGTTGCCGGAGAGACCCATGGTGACTTTAAAACATGGCTGTGATAGGAGAACACTGAGGATGGATCAACAACATTATAGTTACTCCTCAATACTAACCTCACTGACAGAGTTTAATGGCTGTGATAGGAGAACACTGAGGATGGATCAACTACATTATAGTTACTCCTCAATACTAACCTCACTGACAGAGTTTAATGGCTGTGATAGGAGAACACTGAGGATGGATCAACAACATTGTAGTTACTCCACAATACTAACCTAACTGACAGAGTTTAATGGCTGTGATAGGAGAACACTGAGGATGGATCAACAACATTGTAGTTACTCCACAATACTAACCTAACTGACAGAGTTTAATGGCTGTGACAGGAGAACACTGAGGATGGATCAACAACATTGTAGTTACTCCACAATACTAACCTCACTGACAGAGTTTAATGGCTGTGATAGGAGAACACTGAGGATGGATCAACAACATTGTAGTTACTCCACAATACTAACCTAACTGACAGAGTGAAAAGAAGGAAGCCTGTACAGAATAAAAACATGGATCCTGTTCGCAACAAGGAACGAAAGTAAAAAAAAACTGCAAATAATGGGGCAAAGAAATTAACTTTATGTCCTGAACACAAAGTTTTGTGTTTGAGGCAAATCCAATACAACTCATTACTGAGTATCACTCTCCATATTTTCAAGCATAGTGGTGGCTGCATCATGTTATGGGTATACTTGTCATAGTTAAGGGCTGGAGAGTTTTTCCAGATAACAAAAAAAACATGATAAAATGGAGCTAAATCCTCAAAGGAAAACTTGGCTCTGTCTGTTTTCCACCAGACACGGACTTGAATACACCAATAACCTCAAGGCCAAATCTACACTGGTGTTGTTTACAAAGAAGACGGCAAATGTTCCTGAGTGGCTGAGTTACAGTTTTGACTCAGATCTACTTGAAAAGCCATGGCAAGTCCGGAAAATGGTTGTCGAGCAACGATCCACATCCAATTTGACAGAGATCGAAGAATTTTGATATGAATTTTGGGGATGGTATTGAACAATCCATGTATTCTATTATCAGACATTCTATTATCAGACATTCTATTATCAGACATTCTATTATCAGACATTCTATTATCAGACATTCTATTATCAGACATTCTATTATCAGACATTCTATTATCAGACATTCTATTATCAGACATTCTATTATCAGACATTCTACTATCAGACATTCTATTATCAGACATTCTATTATCAGACATTCTATTATCAGACATTCTATTATCAGACATTCTATCATCAGACATTCTATTATCAGACATTCTATCATCAGACATTCTATTATCAGACATTCTATTATCAGACATTCTATTATCAGACATTCTATTATCAGACATTCTATTATCAGACATTCTATTATCAGACATTCTATTATCAGACATTCTATTATCAGACATTCTATTATCAGACATTCTATTATCAGACATTCTATTATCAGACATTCTATTATCAGACATTCTATTGTCAGACATTCTATTATCAGACATTCTATTATCAGACATTCTATTATCAGACATTCTATCATCAGACATTCTATCATCAGACATTCTATCATCAGACATTCTATTATCAGACATTCTATTATCAGACATTCTATTATCAGACATTCTATTATCAGACATTCTATTATCAGACATTCTATTATCAGACATTCTATTATTAGAGATTCTATTATCAGACATTCTATTATCAGACATTCTATTATCAGACATTCTATTATCAGACATTCTGTTATCAGACATTCTATTATCAGACATTCTATTATCAGACATTCTATTGTCAGACATTCTATTATCAGACATTCTATTATCAGACATTCTATCATCAGACATTCTATCATCAGACATTCTATCATCAGACATTCTATTATCAGACATTCTATTATCAGACATTCTATTATCAGACATTCTATTATCAGACATTCTATTATCAGACATTCTATTATTAGAGATTCTATTATCAGACATTCTATTATCAGACATTCTATTATCAGACATTCTGTTATCAGACATTCTATTATCAGACATTCTATTATCAGATATTCTATTATCAGACATTCTATTATCAGACATTCTATTATCATACATTATATTATCAGACATTCTATTATCAGACATTCTATTATCATGTATTCTATTATCAGATATTATATTGTCAGACATTATATTATCAGACATTCTATTATCAGACATTCTATTATCAGACATTCTATTATTAGAGATTTATCCAGAAACACTCACAGCTGTAATCGCTGCCAAATGTGCTTCTACAAAACACTTTATTTTATTTAACCTTTATTTAACCAGGCAAGTCAGTTAAGAACCAATTCTTATTTTCAATGACGGCCTGGGAACAGTGGGTTAACTGCCTGTTCAACACTACATGACAACAACATGGTAGCAACACTACATGACAACACAGCGTGGTAGCAACACTACATGACAACACAGCGTGGTAGCAACGTGGTCCTTCTGTAGCTCAGTTGGTAGAGCATGGCGCTTGTAACGCCAGGGTAGTGGGTTCGATTCCCGGGACCACCCATACGTAGAATGTATGCACACATGACTGTAAGTCGCTTTGGATAAAAGCGTCTGCTAAATGGCATATATATATATATACTACATGACAACACAGCGTGGTAGCAACACTACATGACAACACAGCATGGTAGCAACACTACATGACGACTCAGCGTGGTTGCAACACTACATGACAACACAGCGTGGTAGCAACACTACATGACAACACAGCATGGTAGCAACACTACATGACAACACAGCATGGTAGCAACACTACATGACAACACAGCATGGTAGCAACACAACATGGTAGCAGGATAAAACATGGTACTAACATTATTGAGCACAGCCAACAGCACAAAGGGCAAGAAGGTAGAGACAACAATAGATCACACACAGCAGCCACAACTGTCAGTATGAGTGTCCATGACTGAGTCTTTGAATAAAGAGATTGAGATAAAAACTGTTCAGTTTGAGTGTTTGTTGCAGCTCGTTCCAGTCGCTGGCTGCAGCGAACTGAAAAGACGAGCGACCAGGGATGTGTGTGCTTTGGGGACCTTTAACAGAATGCGACGGTCAGAACGGGTGTTGTATTGACTCAGAGGTGTGAATACATAGGTATGTAAATGAGATATTTCTGTATTTAATTTTCAATACATTTGTGAACATTACTTAAAACACCATGTTGTGCGTAAATAGGTGAGAAAAAAATCCATTCAATCCATTTTGAAATCAGGTTGTAACACAACAAAATGTGGAATAGGTCAAGGGGTGTGAATACTTCCTGAAGGCTCTGTATCACAGTCAAGGGGTGTGAATACTTCCTGAAGGCTCTGTATCACAGTCAAGGGGTGTGAATACTTCCTGAAGGCTCTGTATCACAGTCAAGGGGTGTGAATACTTCCTGAAGGCTCTGTATCACAGTCAAGTGGTGTGAATACTTCCTGAAGGCTCTGTATCACAGTCATATCAAGTTCATTTTTCATCAAAGTTACTATCAGCATAGTCAGTGCCAGTAAGGGGGGGGGGGACGTCAAGTGTGAGTGTTAAACAATGTCAAACCCAACACTTGGCCCCTAAGCACATTATCGAGTGGACACTTGCTGTTGTGTTCGATAGTGATTCATTTAATTTTTTATTTAACTAGGCAAGTCAGTTAAGAACAAATTCTTATTTACAATGACGGCCTAGGAACAGTGGGTTAACTGGTCTAGGAACAGTGGGTTAACTGGTCTAGGAACAGTGGGTTAACTGGTCTAGGAACAGTGGGTTAACTGGTCTAGGAACAGTGGGTTAACTGGTCTAGGAACAGTGGGTTAACTGGTCTAGGAACAGTGGGTTAACTGGTCTAGGAACAGTGGGTTAACTGGTCTAGGAACAGTGGGTTAACTGGTCTAGGAACAGTGGGTTAACTGGTCTAGGAACAGTGGGTTAACTGGTCTAGGAACAGTGGGTTAACTGGTCTAGGAACAGTGGGGTTAACTGGTCTAGGAACAGTGGGTTAACTGGTCTAGGAACAGTGGGTTAACTGGTCTAGGAACAGTGGGGTTAACTGGTCTAGGAACAGTGGGGTTAACTGGTCTAGGAACAGTGGGTTAACTGGTCTAGGAACAGTGGGTTAACTGGTCTAGGAACAGTGGGTTAACTGGTCTAGGAACAGTGGGTTAACTGGTCTAGGGAATGGTGGGTTAACTGGTCTAGGAACAGTGGGTTAACTGGTCTAGGAACAGTGGGTTAACTGGTCTAGGAACAGTGGGTTAACTGGTCTAGGAACAGTGGGTTAACTGGTCTAGGGAACGGTGGGTTAACTGGTCTAAGGAACAGTGGGTTAACTGGTCTAGGAACAGTGGGTTAACTGGTCTAGGAACAGTGGGTTAACTGGTCTAGGAACAGTGGGTTAACTGGTCTAGGAACAGTGGGTTAACTGGTCTAGGAACAGTGGGTTAACTGGCCTAGGAACAGTGGGTTAACTGCCTTGTTCAGGGGCAGAACAACAGATTTGTTCAGATTGACGGCCTACCAGAAGGCAATAAGGCCTCCTGAGGGGACGGGGCATTAAATAAATGTATATAGGACAAAACACACATCACCACAAGGGACCACTTGAGTCTACAACTTTTATTTTATTGTTTATTTAACCTTTATTTAAATAGGCAAGTCAGTTAAGAACAAATTCTTAATTATAATGACGGCCTCCCAGAAGACAAAAGACCTCCTGTGGGAACAGGGGCTGGGATTCAAATATAAATAATCAAATAAAAAACATATAAATATAGGACAGAACACACATCACAACAAGAGAGACAACACAACACTGCATAAAGAGAGACCTAAAACAACAACATAACATGGTAGCAACACTACATGACAACACAGCATGGTAGCAACACTACATGACAACACAGCGTGTTAGCAACACTACATGACAACACAGCATGGTAGCAACACTACATGACAACACAGCATGGTAGCAACACTACATGACAACACAGCATGGTAGCAACACTACATGACAACACAGCGTGGTAGCAACACTACATGACAACAACACGGTAGCAACACAATATAACAACAACATAACAAGGCAGCAACACTACATGACAACACAGCGTGGCAGCAACACTACATGACAACACAGCGTGGTAGCAACACTACATGACAACAACATAACAAGGCAGCAACACTACATGACAACACAGCGTGGCAGCAACACTACATGACAACACAGCGTGGTAGCAACACTACATGACAACACAGCGTGGTAGCAACACTACATGACAACAACATGGTAGCAACACTACATGACAACAACATAACAAGGCAGCAACACTACATGACAACACAGCGTGGCAGCAACACTACATGACAACACAGCGTGGCAGCAACACAACATGACAACACAGCGTGGCAGCAACACTACATGACAACAACATGGCAGCAACACTACATGACAACAACATGGTAGCAACACAGCGTGGCACCAACACTACATGACAACACAGCATGGTAGCAACACTACATGACAACACAGCATGGTAGCACCACAATATAACAACAACATAACAAGGCAGCAACACTACATGACAACACAGCGTGGTAGCAACACAATATAACAACAACATAACAAGGCAGCAACACTACATGACAACACAGCGTGGTAGCAACACTACATGACAACACAGCATGGTAGCAACACTACATGACAACACAGCATGGTAGCAACACTACATGACAACACAGCATGGTAGCAACACTACATGACAACACAGCATGGTAGCAACACTACATGACAACACAGCATGGTAGCAACACTACATGACAACACAGCATGGTAGCAACACTACATGACAACACAGCATGGTAGCAACACTACATGACAACACAGCATGGTAGCAACACTACATGACAACACAGCATGGTAGCAACACTACATGGCAACACAGCATGGTAGCAACACTACATGACAACACAGCGTGGTAGCAACACTACATGACAACACAGCACGGTAGCAACACAATATAACAACAACATAACAAGGCAGCAACACTACATGACAACACAGCGTGGTAGCAACACTACATGACAACACAGCGTGGCAGCAACACTACATGACAACACAGCATGGTAGCAACACTACATGACAACACAGCATGGTAGCAACACAATATAACAAGGCAGCAACACTACATGACAACACAGCGTGGTAGCAACACTACATGACAACACAGCGTGGTAGCAACACTACATGACAACACAGCGTGGTAGCAACACTACATGACAACACAGCGTGTTAGCAACACTACATAACAACACAGCGTGGTAGCAACACTACATGACAACACAGCGTGGTAGCAACACTACATGACAACACAGCATGGTAGCAACACTACATGACAACACAGCATGGTAGCAACACCACATGACAACACAGCGTGGTATCAACACATGACAACACAGCATGGTAGCAACACTACATGACAACACAGCATGGTAGCAACACTACATGACAACACAGCGTGGTATCAACACATGACAACACAGCGTGGTAGCAACACTACATGACAACACAGCATGGTAGCAACACTACATGACAACACAGCGTGGTATCAACACATGACAACACAGCATGGTAGCAACACTACATGACAACAACATGGTAGCAACACTACATGACAACACAGCGTGGTAGCAACACTACATGACAACACAGCGTGGTAGCAACGTGGTCCTTCTGTAGCTCAGTTGGTAGAGCATGGCGCTTGTAACGCCAGGGTAGTGGGTTCGATTCCCGGGACCACCCATACGTAGAATGTATGCACACATGACTGTAAGTCGCTTTGGATAAAAGCGTCTGCTAAATGGCATATATATATATATACTACATGACAACACAGCGTGGTAGCAACACTACATGACAACACAGCATGGTAGCAACACTACATGACGACTCAGCGTGGTTGCAACACTACATGACAACACAGCGTGGTAGCAACACTACATGACAACACAGCATGGTAGCAACACTACATGACAACACAGCATGGTAGCAACACTACATGACAACACAGCATGGTAGCAACACAACATGGTAGCAGGATAAAACATGGTACTAACATTATTGAGCACAGCCAACAGCACAAAGGGCAAGAAGGTAGAGACAACAATAGATCACACACAGCAGCCACAACTGTCAGTATGAGTGTCCATGACTGAGTCTTTGAATAAAGAGATTGAGATAAAAACTGTTCAGTTTGAGTGTTTGTTGCAGCTCGTTCCAGTCGCTGGCTGCAGCGAACTGAAAAGACGAGCGACCAGGGATGTGTGTGCTTTGGGGACCTTTAACAGAATGCGACGGTCAGAACGGGTGTTGTATTGACTCAGAGGTGTGAATACATAGGTATGTAAATGAGATATTTCTGTATTTAATTTTCAATACATTTGTGAACATTACTTAAAACACCATGTTGTGCGTAAATAGGTGAGAAAAAAATCCATTCAATCCATTTTGAAATCAGGTTGTAACACAACAAAATGTGGAATAGGTCAAGGGGTGTGAATACTTCCTGAAGGCTCTGTATCACAGTCAAGGGGTGTGAATACTTCCTGAAGGCTCTGTATCACAGTCAAGGGGTGTGAATACTTCCTGAAGGCTCTGTATCACAGTCAAGGGGTGTGAATACTTCCTGAAGGCTCTGTATCACAGTCAAGTGGTGTGAATACTTCCTGAAGGCTCTGTATCACAGTCATATCAAGTTCATTTTTCATCAAAGTTACTATCAGCATAGTCAGTGCCAGTAAGGGGGGGGGGGACGTCAAGTGTGAGTGTTAAACAATGTCAAACCCAACACTTGGCCCCTAAGCACATTATCGAGTGGACACTTGCTGTTGTGTTCGATAGTGATTCATTTAATTTTTTATTTAACTAGGCAAGTCAGTTAAGAACAAATTCTTATTTACAATGACGGCCTAGGAACAGTGGGTTAACTGGTCTAGGAACAGTGGGTTAACTGGTCTAGGAACAGTGGGTTAACTGGTCTAGGAACAGTGGGTTAACTGGTCTAGGAACAGTGGGTTAACTGGTCTAGGAACAGTGGGTTAACTGGTCTAGGAACAGTGGGTTAACTGGTCTAGGAACAGTGGGTTAACTGGTCTAGGAACAGTGGGTTAACTGGTCTAGGAACAGTGGGTTAACTGGTCTAGGAACAGTGGGTTAACTGGTCTAGGAACAGTGGGTTAACTGGTCTAGGAACAGTGGGGTTAACTGGTCTAGGAACAGTGGGTTAACTGGTCTAGGAACAGTGGGTTAACTGGTCTAGGAACAGTGGGGTTAACTGGTCTAGGAACAGTGGGGTTAACTGGTCTAGGAACAGTGGGTTAACTGGTCTAGGAACAGTGGGTTAACTGGTCTAGGAACAGTGGGTTAACTGGTCTAGGAACAGTGGGTTAACTGGTCTAGGGAATGGTGGGTTAACTGGTCTAGGAACAGTGGGTTAACTGGTCTAGGAACAGTGGGTTAACTGGTCTAGGAACAGTGGGTTAACTGGTCTAGGAACAGTGGGTTAACTGGTCTAGGGAACGGTGGGTTAACTGGTCTAAGGAACAGTGGGTTAACTGGTCTAGGAACAGTGGGTTAACTGGTCTAGGAACAGTGGGTTAACTGGTCTAGGAACAGTGGGTTAACTGGTCTAGGAACAGTGGGTTAACTGGTCTAGGAACAGTGGGTTAACTGGCCTAGGAACAGTGGGTTAACTGCCTTGTTCAGGGGCAGAACAACAGATTTGTTCAGATTGACGGCCTACCAGAAGGCAATAAGGCCTCCTGAGGGGACGGGGCATTAAATAAATGTATATAGGACAAAACACACATCACCACAAGGGACCACTTGAGTCTACAACTTTTATTTTATTGTTTATTTAACCTTTATTTAACCAGGCAAGTCAGTTAAGAACCAATTCTTATTTTCAATGACGGCCTGGGAACAGTGGGTTAACTGCCTGTTCAGGGGCAGAACGACAGATTTGTACCTTGTCAGCTCAGGGGTTTGAACTTGCAACCTTCCGGTTACTAGTCCAACGCTCTAACCACTAGGCTACCCTGCCGCCTCTACACTCTAACCACTAGGCTACCCTTCCGCCTCTACACTCTAACCACTAGGCTACACTGCCCCCTCTACACTCTAACCACTAGGCTACCCTGCCGCCTCTACACTCTAACCACTAGGCTACCCTTCCGCCTCTACACTCTAACCACTAGGCTACACTGCCCCCTCTACACTCTAACCACTAGGCTACCCTGCCACCTCTACACTCTAACCACTAGGCTACCTGCCACCTCTACACTCTAACCACTAGGCTACCCTGCCACCTCTACACTCTAACCACTAGGCTACCCTGCCGCCTCTACACTCTAACCACTAGGCTACCCTACCACCTCTACACTCTAACCACTAGGCTACCCTACCACCTCTACACTCTAACCACTAGGCTACCTGTCGCCTCTACACTCTAACCACTAGGCTACCCTACCACCTCTACATTCTAACCACTAGGCTACCTACCACCTCTACACTCTAACCACTAGGCTACCTACCACCTCGACACTCTAACCACTAGGCTACCCTGCCACCTCGACACTCTAACCACTAGGCTACCTGCCGCCCTAAAGTGGTTTAGTCAAAAGGAGCATTGATGACCCATCTGACACTTTTGCGAGCAAGCCAGGTACTAATATACCTTGAAGCATGACTCACTTGCTATAAAACATGGGCACCGGGGACCTGCAGCAGACACAAGACACACACTCTGATAGACAGTGAGAAAGTTGTAAAAACAAAAACGACATCTCTACTCCTGCACAAAATATGTGTAAGTATATCGGTCACCAGTGATTCCATCAGCTGAGTTAGCTTGTTGTAGCCTGTCGTCTGCTAGCTACTGTAGCTCCACTGACAAACACAGTCAACTAATGATGTTGGGCTGAACAGCATGCAGCGTGTTACTTAATGTAGGATAGTTTGACAGCTTGCTGATGAAGTTGTAGACATGTTCCCAGCAGTCAGTCCGTATTACAGCCTGTTTCCAAAACACCACTCTGTAGAGTCTAATATACTGTCTCAACAAAACACCACTCTGTAGATTCCAATATACAAAACACCACTCTGTAGAGTCTAATATACTGTCTCAACAAAACACCACTCTGTAGAGTCCAATATACAAAACACCACTCTGTAGAGTCTAATATACTGTCTCAACAAAACACCACTCTGTAGAGTCCAATATACAAAACACCACTCTGTAGAGTCTAATATACTGTCTCAACAAAACACCACTCTGTAGAGTCCAATATACAAAACACCACTCTGTAGAGTCTAATATACTGTCTCAACAAAACACCACTCTGTAGAGTCCAATATACAAAACACCACTCTGTAGAGTCTAATATACTGTCTCAACAAAACACCACTCTGTAGAGTCCAATATACAAAACACCACTCTGTAGAGTCTAATATACTGTCTCAACAAAACACCACTCTGTAGAGTCCAATATACAAAACACCACTCTGTAGAGTCCAATATACAAAACACCACTCTATAGAGTCCTGTATACTGTCTTAACAAAACACCACTCTGTAGAGTCCAATATACAAAACACCACTCTGTAGAGTCTAATATACAAAACACCACTCTGTAGAGTCCAATATACAAAACACCACTCTGTAGAGTCTAATATACTGTCTCAACAAAACACCACTCTATAGAGTCCTGTATAATTTCTTAACAAAACACCACTCTGTAGAGTCCAATTTACAAAACACCACTCTGTAGAGTCTAATATACTGTCTCAACAAAACACCACTCTATAGAGTCCTGTATACTTTCTTAACAAAACACCACTCTGTAGAGTCCAATATACAAAACACCACTCTGTAGAGTCTAATATACTGTCTCAACAAAACACCACTCTATAGAGTCCTGTATACTGTCTTAACAAAACACCACTCTGTAGAGTCTAATATACTGTCATAACAAAACACCACTCTGTAGAGTCTAATATACTGTCTTATCAAAACACCACTCTGTAGAGTCTAATATACTGTCTTACCAAAACACCACTCTGTAGAGTCTAATATACTGTCTTATCAAAACACCACTCTGTAGAGTCTAATATACTGTCATAACAAAACACCACTCTGTAGAGTCTAATATACTGTCTTATCAAAACACCACTCTGTAGAGTCTAATATACTGTCTTACCAAAACACCACTCTGTAGAGTCTAATATACTGTCTTATCAAAACACCACTCTGTAGATTCTAATATACTGTCTTATCAAAACACCACTCTGTAGATTCTAATATACTGTCTTATCAAAACACCACTCTGTAGAGTCTAATATACTGTCTTATCAAAACACCACTCTGTAGATTCTAATATACTGTCTTAACAAAACACCAGTCGATAGAGTCTAATATACTGTCTTACCAAAACACCACTCTGTAGAGTCTAATATACCGTCTTAACAAAACACCACTCTGTAGAGTCTAATATACTGTCTTATCAAAACACCACTCTGTAGAGTCTAATATACTGTCTTATCAAAACACCACTCTGTAGAGTCTAATATACCGTCTTAACAAAACACCACTCTGTAGAGTCTAATATACTGTCTTATCAAAACATCACTCTGTAGAGTCTAATATACTGTCTTATCAAAACACCACTCTGTAGAGTCTAATATACCGTCTTAACAAAACACCACTCTGTAGAGTCTAATATACCGTCTTAACAAAACACCACTCTGTAGAGTCTAATATACCGTCTTATCAAAACACCAGTCTGTAGTGTCAGCTAACACCACAAACTGTAAAGGTCTCTCCAGAGAGGCCCGTAGACACACCCCTCATCCAATAAGATGACGAAAAGGTCGCCCTTTGTGATGCAGACAGTGGAGGTGGGCAAACCCATTACTCATGATGTACAAGAGAAAATGAGCAGCGGCTCAGTGTTTGCTTCTATAGGCAGTTTGTGGACTTAGCTGATATTAACAGCTGAGGCTGCTGGCGCCTTCATACGCACTCCTGGTCTACGTTCCAAAATGGCACCCTATTCCCTATATAGAGCACTATTTTAACCAGGGACCATAAGGGCTCTGGTCGGAAGTAGTGCACTACATCGTAAAAAGTGTGCCATTCGGGATGCACACCTTCATTACAGGAGGAAAGCAGTAGACAGTGACTGAACCCCCAGTTACACTCCTTAATAATACAACTCTTTCCTGAGCTCACAGCATGTGTTTCTATTGAGTTATTGATCCAAGGCTCCCTGTCCATAACACCTCCAACAGCCCAAACCAAGGTCCTTTATAGACCGGAGTTTTCCAGGCAAGAAACACAGTCTGAAGAAGATGAAGAAGAAGAAGAAGAAGAAGAAGAAGAAAATTCCCTTGTTTCCCGGATTTCCTGCTTATTCCAATCGTCATTTCATGGCTCAGGCGCCATTAGCTTCTCCTGGTCGACGGTGCCGCCGTACGACAGGGAGTCACACAGCTCCTTAGCCTGCACTTCCTAGTGGACGGAGAGGAGGGACAGCTGTCTTCACAGAGCACACGCTGCCTGAGCTGCAGATCGATAGCTCTTTTCATAGAGATCTTCTCTATTTCAACCATTTTATACTTATGATGTAAGTAAGTGACTTACTAAAAAAATCTACGTCATTTTTTTTTCTTTTTTTACAATTCTCTCAATCCCTTCTTTATTAATCTCTCTGCTTATTGAAGATTAATTAACCTATATTTTAACATGACAATCATTTCGGGTGTTATCCCGAAGAGATCTGGAGAGCGGCACACTCTACATAAAGGAGGAGGTCCTTTTGAGTGGACGAAAGTTATCTCTAACTTATTAGTATATTATATAACTTTAAATTGGACAATAGTTATCTCAACTTTCCAAAGTTTTGCTTAGATGATAACAAAACATTGTGCTAACTTATTTGTAGACCTTTTCTGAGGCATTTTGACAAGATTTACCATCACATTCTCATTCAAAACATTGTGCTAACTTATTTGTAGACCTTTTCTGAGGCATTTTGACACGGTTTACCATTACATTCTCATTCAAAAAGCTGGCTAAGGCCTGGATCAGCCTTCTTGCAAGTGGTTTGAGAATGGTCTGTCTAATAGTGTGTCAAGTTTAGTTTCCTGGCTATTACAGAAGGTGTACAGCAGGGGTCTGTATTGGGACCTGCTCTGTTTAATATTTATAATCAATACCATTGGTCTATCTGTTAAAACCTGTTTAATAGGCCACAATGTGTGATTTTTAAGTGTGTCAAGTTTAGTTTCCTGGCTATTACAGAAGGTGTACAGCAGGGGTCTGTATTGGGACCTGCTCTGTTTAATATTTATAATCAATACCATTGGTCTATCTGTTAAAACCTGTTTAATAGGCCACAATGTGTGATTTTTAAGTGTGTCAAGTTTAGTTTCCTGGCTATTAAAGAAGGTGTACAGCAGGGGTCTGTATTGGGACCTGCTCTGTTTAATATTTATAATCAATAACATTGGTCTATCTGTTAAAACATTTTTATATTCATCTGTATGCAGATGACACTGTGATGTATGCCAATGACCTCACTGTTGCTCAGGCAGAGTTAGAGTTGCAATCTGACCTCGTTACCTTACAGAAAGCCCGGGTTGGTTTGAAAATGTGTACTTAATAATGTGTTCGAAAGGCTAAAGATGGACTACATATTTATTCATTGGTTGGTTCTCCCATCGGTCAGGTTTCCGCCTGTACATATATGGGTATTTGATTTGACAAAGATTGAATGTTTAAAAAAAGAAGGATTATCTAGTTAAAAAGCTCAAATTTAATGTGGGCCTGAGTTTAAAAATAAATACATATTGCCTCTCCCTAATAGTAGGAAGCAGATTGTACAGTCAACTTTCCTGCCGGTTCCTGACTATGGTGAAACTATTTACCAGATTGCAGCAGCCACTACTCCTTCGGATGCCTCCTAGCATAGAGCCCTTTGCTTTATCACTGGTGACAGGTGCTTTATCACAAGGTGACAGTTTTAAAACTCACCACTGTATCCTGTATCAAAAGGTTGGCTGGTCCTCATTAAAGTCCCATAGATTACTTCATTATTCCCTTTACTGCACAAGCTGTTGACTATAAAAACAGTACATTAGTCAACAGGCTTTGTTATCAAAAGGTTGGCTGGACCTGCTTCTTCTACCTCTTGGTTAGTACATTTACATTAGTTAGGAATGAGTTAATTCATCTACCCCTTTGATCAGTACATTAGTCAACAAGCTTTGTTAGGAATGAGTTAATTCAACCCCTTGGTCAGTACATTAAATCAGTACATTAGTCAACAAGCTTTGTTAGGCTTGACCTGCTTCTTCTACCCCTTGGTTAGTACATTAGTCAACAAGCTTTGTTAGGAATGAGTTAATTCATCTACCCCTTGATCAGTACATTAGTCAACAGGCTTGACCTGCTTTGTACATTTCAACAAGCTTTGTTAGGAATGAGTTAATTCATCTACCCCTTGGTTAGTACATTAGTCAACAAGCTTTGTTAGGAATGAGTTAATTCATCTACCTTGATCAGTACTTCAGTACATTAGTCAACAAGCTTTGTTAGGAATGAGTTAATTCATCTACCCCTTGATCAGTACATTAGTCAACAAGCTTTGTTAGGAATGAGTTGATTCATCTATCCCTTGGTCAGTACGTTAGTCAAATCAAATCAAATCAAATTTATTTATATAGCCCTTCGTACATCAGCTGATATCTCAAAGTGCTGTACAGAAACCCAGCCTAAAACCCCAAACAGCAAACAATGCAGGTGTAAAAGCACGGTGGCTAGGAAAAACTCCCTAGAAAGGCCAAAACCTAGGAAGAAACCTAGAGAGGAGGAACCAGGCTATATAACAGGGGTGGCCAGTCCTCTTCTGGCTGTGCCTAGGGGGTGGAGATTATAACAGAACGTGGCCAAGATGTTCAAATGTTCATAAATGACCAGCATGGTTGAATAATAGTAAGGCAGAACAGTTGAAACTGGAGCAGCAGCATGGCCAGGTGGACTGAGACTGGGGACACAGCAGGCCAGGAGTGGAGCAGCAGCATCAGGTGGACTGGGGACAGCAAGGAGTCAGGTAGTCCTGGGACATGGTCCTAGAGGGCCCAGGCCATTATTAAACTGGACCAGCAGCAGCATGGCCAGGTGGACTGGGGACAGCAAGGAGTCATCATGTCAGGTAGTCCTAGGGGGGCATGGTGGCCCTAGGGCTCAGGTCCTGGGGCATGGTCCTAGGGCTCAGGTCCTCCGAGAGAGAGAAAGAAAGAGAGAAGGAGAGAATTAGAGAACGCACACTTAGATTCACACAGGACACCGAATAGGACAGGAGAAGTACTCCAGATATAACAAACTGACCCTAGCCCCCGACACATAAACTACTGCAGCATAAATACTGGAGGCTGAGACAGGAGGGGTCAGGAGACACTGTGGCCCCATCCGAGGACACCCCCGGACAGGGCCAAACAGGAAGGATATAACCCCACCCACTTTGCCAAAGCACAGCCCCCACACCACTAGAGGGATATCTTCAACCACCAACTTACCATCCGGAGACAAGGCCGAGTATAGCCCACAAAGATCTTCGCCACGGCACAACCCAAGGGGGGGGCGCCAACCCAGACAGGCTGACCACAATAATGAATCAATCCACCCAGGTGACGCACCCCCCCCAGGGACGGCATGAGAGAGCCCCAGAAAGCCAGTGACTCAGCCCCCGTAACAGGGTTAGAGGCAGAGAATCCCAGTGGAAAGAGGGGAACCGGCCAGGCAGAGACAGCAAGGGCGGTTCGTTGCTCCAGAGCCTTTCCGTTCACCTTCCCACTCCTGGGACAGACTACACTCAATCATATGACCCACTGAAGAGATGAGTCTTCAGTAAAGACTTAAAGGTTGAGACAGAGTTTGCGTCTCTGACATGGGTAGGCAGACCGTTCCATAAAAATGGAGCTCTATAGGAGAAAGCCCTGCCTCCAGCTGTTTGCTTAGAAATTCTAGGGACAATTAGGAGGCCTGCGTCTTGTGACCGTAGCGTACGTGTAGGTATGTACGGCAGGACCAAATCAGAGAGGTAGGTAGGAGCAAGCCCATGTAATGCTTTGTAGGTTAGCAGTGAAACCTTGAAATCAGCCCTTGCTTTGACAGGAAGCCAGTGTAGAGAGGCTAGCACTGGAGTAATATGATCAAATTTTTTAGTCAACAAGCTTTGTTAGGAATGAGTTGATTCATCTACCCCTTGGTCAGTACGTTAGTCAACAAGCTTTGTTAGGAATGAGTTGATTCATCTACCCCTTGGTTGGTACATTAGTCAACAAGCTTTGTTAGGAATGAGTTGATTCATCTACCCCTTGGTTGGTACATTAGTCAACAAGCTTTGTTAGGAATGAGTTGATTCATCTACCCCTTGGTTGGTACATTAGTCAACAAGTTTTGTTAGGAATGAGTTGATTCATCTACCCCTTGGTGGGTACGTTAGTCAACAAGCTTTGTTAGGAATGAGTTGATTCATCTACCCCTTGGTCGGCACGTTAGTCAACAAGCTTTGGACTGGGTGGACGAAAGCAGGTGGAAATACCGGGGGGATGGTTAGCCTCTACACTCTACTAACTCAATGGAGACGTGCTCTATGTAGTCAATAGGATGTAGTCTAAGGCTGTCTGGACATGATGGAGGGGTCAGAGGAAGGCCCTAAAAAATGTCAAAGACTCCAGCCACCTTAGACATAGACTGTTCTCTCTGCTACCACACGGCAAGCTGTACCGGAGCACCAAGTCTAGGTCCAAGAGGCTTCAAAACAGCTTCTACCCCCAAGCCATAAGACTCCTGAACACCTAATCACAAGGCTACCCAGACTATTTGCATTGCCCCCCTCCCCTCTTTACACCGCTGCTACTCTCTGTTGTTATCATCTATGCATTGTCACTTTAATAACTCCACCTACATGTACATATTACCTCAACCCACAGGTGCCCCCGCACATTGACTCTGTACCGGTACCCCCCTGTATATAGTCTTTCTATTGTTATTTTACTGCTGCTCTTTAATTACTTGCTGCTTTTATTTCTTATTCTTATCCATACTTTTTAAAACTACATTGTTGGTTAGGGGCTCGTAAGTAAGCATTTCACTGTACGTTCTACACCTGTTGTACTTGGCGCATGTGACTAATAAAATGTGATTTCATGTGATTTTGAAAGGATGGAGATGTAGTCTATCTGGACAGAATGAAGAGGTAAGCATTCTGGATGTAGTCTATCTGGACAGAATGGAGAGGAAAGCATTCTGGATGTAGTCTATCTGGACAGAATGGAGAGGAAAACATTCTGGATGTAGTCTATCTGGACAGAATGGAGAGCATTCTGGATGTAGTCTATCTGGGAATGGAAACATTCTGGATGTAGTCTATCTGGACAGAATGGAAGGGCAATGTACTATCTGCATCATTCATTGTCTATCTGGACTGAGGTCTAGAATCTGGACAGTCATTCCCTATCTGGACCTCCTTAGTCTATCTGACCCCTTGGACAGAATGGAGGGGTAAGCATTCTGGATGTAGTCTATCTGGACAGAATGGATAACATTCTGGATCTAGTCTATCTGGACCATGCTGGATGTAGTCTATCTGGACAGAATGGAAGGGCAAACATGCATCTCATTGATCTGAGTTGATCAGTCTCCCTCCTCCTTCCCCTTTTAATTATAGTCCTGCAATAACCTGGTTATCAGACCATGCTGGTTAATTTATCCAACATTGAACTCCCTCTCTCACACACACACACACACACACACACACACACACACACACACACACACACACACACACACACACACACACACACACACACACACACACACACACACACACACACACACACTCACTCACTCACTCACTCACTCACTCACTCACTCACTCACTCACTCACTCACTCACTCACTCACTCACTCACTCACTCACTCACTCACTCACTCACTCACTCACTCACTCACACACACACACACACACACACACACACACACACACACACACACACACACACACACACACACACACACAATCCCTCCAGTGCTCAACCTCTCCCTCAGCTCTCTTCCTCCCCATTGATTGTGTGGTCAGATGCTGTCACCCATGGGGTAAATGCAGGTTACACAGTAAGTCTCTCAGCAAACACAGCTTTATTTACCATTGGAGCCAGCTCCTCCCCCACCAGCTCCTCCCCCACCAGCTCCTCCCCCACCAGCTCCTCCCCCACCAGCTCCTCCCCCACCAGCTCCTCCCCCACCAGCTCCTCCCCCACCATGTTACTGGATGGAGGAAGGAGGGAATGGTTGTATAACTAGACTATGATTTCCTGCTGAGCACATATCTTCAATTTATTGTTCTGTGTGTGTGTGTGTGTGTGTGTGTGTGTGTGTGTGTGTGTGTGTGTGTGTGTGTGTGTGTGTGTGTGTGTGTGTGTGTGTGTGTGTGTGTGTGTGTGTGTGTGTGTGTGTGTGTGTGTGTGGGTGCATGCATTTATGTGTGTGCGTGTATATTGCGTAGGTAGAGGAGGACGTTATCTGTGTGATATGCAGCAGCTGTTTGGGATCAGAGTTCTCCCACTGAGAGACAAAGGATGCTGATTGGTGCCAGTCTAGGGCTGATTACCAGCTTATGTTTACCAGGACCACAGGTGCATCATTGAACAGGTACTGGTCACTCAGGCTCTGTGGCCAAAACACTTAACCACTAGTTTTGTAAGGAACCTGATGCCCCTCTGCTTGGCACTCAGCATTAAAAATTGCCCTTCAAAGTCATTCTAATTCCCATGTAAAATAGCCTTTTGAGTGACAGACACATTACCCTTAATAATCCCCCCCCCCCCTGCGATAAATGCTCAGAATAGAAAGAAAAAATTACCAGGAAGTCTGAAAACACAGACTGAGTGAGTGGGGAGCTAGTATGCTGAGTGGGCGGGTAGCTAGTATGCTGAGTGGGCGGGGAGCTAGTATGCTGAGTGGGCGGGTAGCTAGTATGCTGAGTGGGCGGGGAGCTAGTATGCTGAGTGGGAGGGGAGCTAGTATGCTGAGTGGGCGGGGAGCTAGTATGCTGAGTGGGACGGGAGGGGGGGAGCTAGTATGGACTGGGAGGGAGCTAGTATGCTGAGTGGGCGGGGAGGATGCTGAGTGGGAGGGGAGCTAGTATGCTGAGTGGGCGGGGAGCTAGTATGCTGAGTGGGGGGGAGCTAGTATGCTGAGTGGGCGGGGAGCTAGTATGCTGAGTGGGAGTGGGAGCTAGTATGCTCAGTGGGCGGGGAGCTAGTATGCTGAGTGGGCGGGAGCTGATGCGTGGAGCTAGTATGGGTGGGAGCTAAAGTGGGCGGGACTGCTGAGTGGGACGGGGAGCTAAATGTGACTGGGCGGGAGGGGAAATGCTGAGTGGGAATGCTAGTATGCTGAGTGGGGAGGGGAGCTAGTATGCTGAGTGGGCGGGGAGCTAGTATGCTGAGTGGGAGGGGAGCTAGTATGCTGAGTGGGCGGGGAGCTAGTATGCTGAGTGGGCGGGGAGCTAGTATGCTGAGTGGGTGGGGAGCTAGTATGCTGAGTGGGAGGGGAGCTAGTATGCTGAGGAGGGCAGGGAGCTAGTATGCTGAGTGGGGGAGGGCGGGGAGCTAGTATGCTGAGTGGGAGGGCAGGGAGCTAGTATGCTGAGTGGGTGGGGGGTATGCTGAGTGGGAGCTAGTATGCGGGAGGGGAGCTAGTATGCTGAGTGGGCGGGGAGGGCTGAGTGGGCGGGGAGCTAGTATGCTGAGTGGGCAGGGAGCTAGTATGCTGAGTGGGCGGGGAGCTAGTATGCTGAGTGGGAGGGGAGCTAGAGCTGAGTGGGCGGGTAGCTAGTATGCTGAGTGGGAGGGGAGCTAGTATGCTGAGTGGGTGGGGAGCTAGTATGCTGAGTGGGAGTGGGAGCTAGTATGCTGAGTGGGCGGGGAGAGTATGCTGGGGGGGGAGCTAGTATGCTGAGTGGGTGGGGAGCTAGTATGCTGAGTGGGCAGGGAGCTAGTATGCTGAGTGGGAGGGGGGAGCTAGTATGCTGAGTGGGGAGCTAGGCAGTGGGCGGGAGCTAGTATGCTGAGTGGGTGGGGAGCTAGTATGCTGAGTGGGTGGGGAGCTAGTATGCTGAGTGGGTGGGGGGCAGGTGGGGGGAGCTAGTATGCTGAGTGGGCGGGGAGGTATGCTGAGTGGGTGGGGAGCTAGTATGCTGAGTGGGAGGGCAGGGAGCTAGTATGCTGAGTGGGAGGGCAGGGAGCTAGTATGCTGAGTGGGAGGGCAGGGAGCTAGTATGCTGAGTGGGCGGGGAGCAGTATGCTGAGTGGGCGTGGAGCTAGTATGCTGAGTGGGTGGGGAGTTAGTATGCTGGGTGGGGAGCTAGTATGCTGAGTGGGAGCTAGTATGCTGAGTGGGGGCCAGGGAGCTAGTATGCTGAGTGGGAGGGAGGGAGCTAGTATGCTGAGTGGGAGGGCAGGGAGCTAGTATGCTGAGTGGGAGGGCAGGGAGCTAGTATGCTGAGTGGAAGCTAGTATGCTGAGTGGGAGCTAGTATGCTGAGTGGGAAGCTAGTATGCTGAGGGAAGCTAGTATGCTGAGTGGAAGCTAGTATGCTGAGTGGAAGCTAGTATGCTGAGTGGGAGCTAGTATGCTGAGTGGGAGTTCTGTGAGGTAGAAAACACCTGTATCAAGCAACATGACTCAGTGAGCTGTGTGATTATCTCAAGCAAACAACATTGAAATTGCACGCAACATCTAATCATGTTGTACATCACCTCATTACATATCATTTAACTTGCTAGCCCAAATGGAATTGGACAATTCCCAAATGAAATTCTTGGACAATTTCAGTTGGGGTACAAGTCTCTCACTCACTCACTCACTCACTCTCTCACGCACGCACGCACGCACTCACTCACTCACTCACTCACTCACTCACTCACGCACCACACCACTCACACTCACGCACCACCACTCACTCACTCACTCACTCACTCACTCACTCACTCACCACCACCACCACTCACTCACCACTCACCACTCACTCACTCACTCACACCACGCACACCACCACTCACCACCACTCACTCACTCACTCACCTCACACCACTCACTCACTCACCACCACACACTCACTCACTCACCACCACCACTCACCACCACCACCACCACCACTCACCACCACCACTCACTCACTCACTCACTCACCACCACCACCACTCACTCACCACCTCACCACTCACCACCACTCACTCACCACTCACCACTCACCACCACCACTCACTCACTCACTCACCTCACTCACTCACTCACTCACCACTCACTCACCTCACTCACCACCACTCACTCACTCACTCACCACCTCACCACTCACCACTCACTCACTCACACACTCACTCACTCACACACACACACACACACACACACACACACACACACACACACACACACACACACACACACACACACACACACACACACACACACACACACACACACACACACACACACACACACACACACACACACACACACACACACACACACATTTTACTACTTCTGATAACTGGTGTACTGCTACTACTGGCAGGTAAGCACCCTATACCCTACATCCTATACCCTATACCTTATACCCTATACACTCTTACCACCAGAGCTTATCTACTACTTCTGATAACTGGTGTACTGCTACTACTGGCAGGTAAGCACCCTATACCCTACATCCTATACCCTATACCTTATACCCTATACACTCTTACCACCAGAGCTTACCTACTACTTCTGATAACTGGTGTACTGCTACTACTGGCAGGTAAGCACCCTATATCCTACATCCTATACCCTATATCTATACTTTGGACGTAGTGCCAAATTCTCTAAAACGGCTCTGGTGGACATTTCTACATTCAGCATGCCAATTTCACGCTCCCTCAAAACTTGAGACATCAGTGGCATTGTGTTGTGTGACAAAACTGCACATTTTAGAGTGGCCGTTTATTTCCCCCAGCACAAGGTGCACCTGTGATTATGTTTAATCAACTTCTTGATATGCCACACCTGTAAGGTAGATTGATTATTTTGGTAAAGGAGAAATGCTCACTAACAGGGATGTAAACATATTGGTGCAAAAAAATGTGATGGTTTTATGAGTGAAGGCGGTGTGGTGTGATGTCATTCCAGTCGGTCTGATCTGTGGTGTGATGTCATTCCAGTAGGTCTGATCTGTGGTGTGATGTCATTCCAGTCGGTCTGATCTGTGGTGTGATGTCATTCCAGTCGGTCTGATCTGTGGTGTGACGTCATTCCAGTCGGTCTGATCTGTGGTGTGATGTCATTCCAGTCGGTCTGATCTGTGGTGTGATGTCATTCCAGTCAGTCTGATCTGTGGTGTGATGACATTCCAGTCGGTCTGATCTGTGGTGTGATGTCATTACATGTCATTCCAGTAGGTCTGATCTGTGGTGTGATGTCATTACATGTCATTCCAGTCTGATCTGTGGTGTGATGTCATTCCAGTCTCTGATCTGTGGTGTGATGTCATTACATGTCATTCCAGTCGGTCTGATCTGTGGTGTGATGTCATTCCAGTCGGTCTGATCTGTGGTGTGATGTCATTACATGTCATTCCAGTAGGTCTGATCTGTGGTGTGATGTCATTCCAGTCGGTCTGATCTGTGGTGTGACGTCATTCCAGTCGGTCTGATCTGTGGTGTGACGTCATTCCAGTCGGTCTGATCTGTGTCATTCCACTGATCTGTGGTGTGACGTCATTCCAGTAGGTCTGATCTGTGGTGTGATGTCTGATTCCAGTCCAGTCGGTCTGATCTGTGGTGTGACGTCATTCCAGTAGGTCTGATCTGTGGTGTGACGTCATTCCAGTAGGTCTGATCTGTGGTGTGATGTCATTACATGTCATTCCAGTCGGTCTGATCTGTGGTGTGATGTCATTCCAGTCGGTCTGATCTGTGGTGTGATGACATTCCAGTCGGTCTGATCTGTGGTGTGATGACATTCCAGTCGGTCTGATCTGTGGTGTGATGACATTCCAGTCTGATCTGTGGTGTGATGTCATTCCAGTAGGTCTGATCTGTGGTGTGATGACATTCCAGTCGGTCTGATCTGTGGTGTGATGTCATTCCAGTAGGTCTGATCTGTGGTGTGATGCCATTTCCATGTGTTTCCAGTGATGGTGTCTCTTGTGAAAGACTCCACATATTGTTTGGTCTTGTGTCTATTGAGAACTGATGTCTCAATCAATGGTTCTCAATTATCTCTCCAGGGTGGTTGTGGAGGAAATCAAGCTTCCTGAAGTATTTCCATTCAAATAGCTTTGCTATTTCAGAGGTTCGTTATCCGTCCCCGATGCACATTAGGGACGTCTGCGAGTCAGCAGCAAATAGCAGCGTGTGATAATCAAGAGTTGTTTTTGTCATTCATCCTAACTCTGTGGTGCAGAGTGGTAAATGGTTGTCTTTAGCCTACAGTCTGTTGGAAATGGCAGAGTCACATTTTACATCCCTCTTCCCTTGTTGCCTTCAACTTTACTATGGTTGTAAAACAGAATCTATGGTATTATTTAGAATGATTACAGTTTTTAAAAAAAAGAGTTTTTTTTACAATCGCTCGGACCCATTTCCCAAAACTTAGGTCACTTTTTCAAAACTCTTCACACTGTTCTCCTACCCGACTTTCAGCTTGGCACAGCAGTTCATTTCACATCCATAAATGCACTAAAACTACCAAAACTCTTCACACACGTCTCAAATCAGCACATTCTTCCGGGCAAAGATTGTCCCCCAGCAAGCACACGTTGTCACTCAATAAAACAGCACATTCTTGTCCACGGGCAAAGATTGTCCCCCAACAAGCACACGTTGTCACTCAATAAAACAGCACATTCTTCCATCACACGGGCAAAGATTGTCCCCCAACAAGCACACGTTGTCACTCAATAAAACACCGACCTAAACACCACTAACAACGATGTTTTCTTTTGTCAAATGTCTTTTCCAAACAAGAATGAAACCTCTCTACTGTTTATAATTCACTGCAGTTTATGTTACAGGAACAAATCAGACAGGATGCTAAATGCCCTAATAGGTTTGATCATGTGGATGGTGGTCATTCACCTTCCAGCTCCGTGAGGAAAAGTGACACCGTCCTGGGATGGGCTGCATACCGCCCTGTGACTGCATACCTCCCTGTGACTGCATACCTCCCTGTGACTGCATACCTCCCTGTGACTGCATACCGCCCTGTGACTGGATACCGCTCTGTGACTTCATACCTGTGACTTCATACCTCTGTGACTTCATACCGCTCTGTGACTGAATACCGCTCTGTGACTGAATACCGCTCTGTGACTGCATACCGCCCTGTGACTGCATACCGCCCTGTGACTTCATACCGCCCTGTGACTGCATACCGCTCTGTGACTGCATACCGCCCTGTGACTGAATACCGCCCTGTGACTGCATACCGCCCTGTGACTGCATACCGCCCTGTGACTGCATACCGCTCTGTGACTTCATACCGCTCTGTGACTGCATACCTCCCTGTGACTTCATACCGCCCTGTGACTTCATACCGCCCTGTGACTGCATACCGCTCTGTGACTGCATACCTCCCTGTGACTGCATACCGCTCTGTGACTGGATACCGCTCTGTGACTGCATACCGCCCTGTGACTGCATACCGCCCTGTGACTGCATACCGCCCTGTGACTGAATACCGCTCTGTGACTTCATACCGCCCTGTGACTGCATACCTCCCTGTGACTTCATACCGCCCTGTGACTGCATACCGCCCTGTGACTGCATACCGCCCTGTGACTGCATACCGCTCTGTGACTGCATACCGCTCTGTGACTGGATACCGCTCTGTGACTGCATACCACTCTGTGACTGCATACCGCTCTGTGACTGAATACCGCTCTGTGACTGCATACCGCTCTGTGACTGCATACCGCCCTGTGACTGGATACCGCCCTGTGACTGCACGGGACTGGTGAAATGCCACATTGTTCCATACAATTAAAAACTTTGGCCGATTTCGCCTCACTGTGACCCTTTCCTCACCTGGTACAACCCTCCCATAGAGGTCGATAAGGAATGTACGGAGACGCTCGGTGTTGTACGGCCCAATCCTTTCATAGAGGTCCTCCAGGAATGTACGGAGACGCTCGGTGTTGTACGGCCCAACCCTTTCATAGAGGTCCTCCAGGAATGTACGGAGACGCTCGGTGTTGTACGGCCCAATCCTTTCATAGAGGTCCTCCAGGAATGTAAGGAGATGCTCGGTGTTGTACGGCCCAACCCTTTCATAGAGGTCCTCCAGGAATGTAAGGAGACGCTCGGTGTTGTACGGCCCAATCCTTTCATAGAGGTCGATAAGGAATGTAAGGAGACGCTCGGTGTTGTACGGCCCAATCCTTTCATAGAGGTCCTCCAGGAATGTACGGAGACGCTCGGTGTTGTACGGCCCAATCCTTTCATAGAGGTCCTCCAGGAATGTACGGAGACGCTCGGTGTTGTACGGCCCAACCCTTTCATAGAGGTCCTCCAGGAATGTACGGAGACGCTCGGTGTTGTACGGCCCAATCCTTTCATAGAGGTCCTCCAGGAATGTTTGGAGACGCTCGGTGTTGTACGGCCCAATCCTTTCATAGAGGTCGATAAGGAATGTAAGGAGACGCTCGGTGTTGTACGGCCCAATCCTTTCATAGAGGTCCTCCAGGAATGTAAGGAGATGCTCGGTGTTGTACGGCCCAACCCTTTCATAGAGGTCCTCCAGGAATGTAAGGAGACGCTCGGTGTTGTACGGCCCAATCCTTTCATAGAGGTCGATAAGGAATGTAAGGAGACGCTCGGTGTTGTACGGCCCAATCCTTTCATAGAGGTCCTCCAGGAATGTTTGGAGACGCTCGGTGTTGTACGGCCCAACCCTTTCATAGAGGTCCTCCAGGAATGTACGGAGACGCTCGGTGTTGTACGGCCCAATCCTTTCATAGAGGTCCTCCAGGAATGTAAGGAGACGCTCGGTGTTGTACGGCCCAATCCTTTCATAGAGGTCCTCCAGGAATGTAAGGAGACGCTCGGTGTTGTACGGCCCAATCCTTTCATAGAGGTCCTCCAGGAATGTAAGGAGACGCTCGGTGTTGTACGGCCCAATCCTTTCATAGAGGTCCTCCAGGAATGTACGGAGACGCTCAGTGTTGTATGGCCCAATCCTTTCATAGAGGTCCTCCAGGAATGTACGGAGACGCTCGGTGTTGTATGGCCCAACCCTTTCGTAGAGGTCCTCCAGGAATGTACGGAGACGCTCGGTGTTGTACGGCCCAACCCTTTCGTAGAGGTCCTCCAGGAATGTACGGAGACGCTCTGTGTTGTACGGCCCAATCCTTTCGTAGAGGTCCTCCAGGAATGTACGGAGACGCTCGGTGTTGTATGGCCCAACCCTTTCGTAGAGGTCCTCCAGGAATGTACGGAGACGCTCGGTGTTGTATGGCCCAACCCTTTCGTAGAGGTCCTCCAGGAATGTACGGAGACGCTCGGTGTTGTACGGCCCAATCCTTTCATAGAGGTCCTCCAGGAATGTACGGAGACGCTCGGTGTTGTATGGCCCAATTAGTGGTTTGTGTAACAGCAATCCAACAGAGGATTGTGATGTTGGCACCCCTCTGGCCCGGGACATCCACCCATCTGTCCCGGGACATCCACTGTGACTCTTCTTCCCCAATCACATTCCTTCCCCGCCGTCGTGTTCTGGCCAAGTTGAAACCAGCCTCGTCCACAAAGATGAATATGTGGGGTGATTGCCTGGTTTCAATCTCCATGACTCTCTAAAATAAATCCCCAAGGCAACATAAGAGTTAGGCTATGACGGTAGTTTACATCATACCTAAACAATATGCCATCGTGTGCCTCTGCCCTGTTTTGGTTTTGTTCAAAACCAGTTCTGTATTTTATAGTCATCTTACCTGGACATAGTGGTTCCTGAGTTGCTTGACTCAATCAGAGTTCCTCTCAAAGGGGACAGTGTACAACTGCTTCATCCTGACTTGATGTTGTTTCAGGACTCTAGAAAGATAGTTGTTCTGGTTACGTTGTGAATATTTCCAAATGTAATGTTGTCTGCCCAAACACTCTGTCCTGAATCTTCTGTGAGTTTTATGCCATCGTTACTGATGACCTTATCAACGATTGTAGTTTCCTGCACAGCAGTGGAAGTCCTACCTCTCCTTCCTGTGGGAGGTAACCGTTGGGACCTCAGCAGAAATACTAAAACAATCAGACACAAGCGGGTTTTTGGAGGCTCAATTGACTTCTGTAATGTACAGTTCAGTCAGATGCAGAATGCACATCTTACCTGGTGTTTTGCCGGAAATGTCTCACAATAGATGCCACTGTTGAGCGTTGCAGATTTGTCTGCACTCTCAGACCAGCCTCTCTGTCATTGATAGACCATGATTTATTACAGGATCAATAATATCAGCCCTAATCTCATCTGAGACTACAGCTCTTGATCTTCCTCTCAGTCTTCTTCCACCACGTATACGTACCCTTCTTCCTCTCCCAGCCACTCTTCTTCCTCTGTCAGCCACTCTTCTTCCTCTTCTCTCTTCCCCAGCCACTCTTCTTCCTCTCCCAGCCACTCTTCTTCCTTTGTCAGCCACTCTTCTTCCTCTGTCAGCCACTCTTCTTCCTCTGTCAGCCACTCTTTCTTCCTCTTCCCAGCCACTTTTTCTTCTTCCTCTTCCCCAGCCACTCTTCTTCCTCTCCCAGCCACTCTTCTTCCTCTGTCAGCCACTCTTCTTCCTCTGTCAGCCACTCTTCTTCCTCTGTCAGCCACTCTTCTTCCTCTGTCAGCCACTCTTCTTCCTCTTCCCAGCCACTCTTCTTCCTCTCCCAGCCACTCTTCTTCCTCTGTCAGCCACTCTTCTTCCTCTCCCAGCCACTCTTCTTCCTCTGTCAACCACTCTTCTTCCTCTCCCAGCCACTCTTCTTCCTCTCCCAGCCACTCTTCTTCCTCTCCCAGCCACTCCTCTCCCAGCCACCCTCTCCCAGCCACTTCTCTATCTCTGGCTGGGTCCATGTTTATATTACAGTACAGCATTATTCCTAAGATGTCTCCTTTTGTATAGATGGTAATGACATTGAAAGACCAACACCTGGGTGTTCAGCTACAATGGGAGTCAGATGGATGTGGTTGGTCTAATTGTTTTGATAGTATTTCATTTTTTTAGATTTGGAATATAATTCACTACGGCATTAAAGTAGAAACGTAGTAAATTGCTGTCTTATTATGTTTTGAACAGTTTTGAAAAGAGTATGATAACGTGCAAATTGGCCTGTAGGTACATAGAGTTCCGGTGGTGGTTGTGTCTGAGTGAAAAAATAATTCACGACATTTGAAAGATGTAGTCATTGAATGCATTTTGTGCCAAAACAATGAAAAATGATCCGCAGTTTTAGTCCACATAGACTGCTGTTGTGCAAAGAGTTATGAAAGAGTGATGAGAAATGGGTCCTAGCGATGGTTAAAAACTGTTAGACTGAAGCTTATACTAAATACAACACATTATTTAGGATGATTTAGACTGAAGCTTATACTAAACACAACACATTATTTAGGATGATTTAGACTGAAGCTTATACTAAATACAACACATTATTTAGGATGATTTAGACTGAAGCTTATACTAAACACAACACATTATTTAGGATGATTTAGACTGAAGCTTATACTAAACACAACACATTATTTAGGATGATTTAGACTGAAGCTTATACTAAACACAACACATTATTTAGGATGATTTAGACTGAAGCTTATACTAAACACAACACATTATTTAGGATGATTTAGACTGAAGCTTATACTAAACACAACACATTATTTAGGATGATTTAGACTGAAGCTTATACTAAACACAACACATTATTTAGGATGATTTAGACTGAAGCTTATACTAAACACAACACATTATTTAGGATGATTTAGACTGAAGCTTATACTAAACACAACACATTATTTAGGATGATTTAGACTGAAGCTTATACTAAACACAACACATTATTTAGGATGATTTAGACTGAAGCTTATACTAAATACAACACATTATTTAGGATGATTTAGACTGAAGCTTATACTAAATACAACACATTATTTAGGATGATTTAGACTGAAGCTTATACTAAATACAACACATTATTTAGGATGATTTAGACTGAAGCTTATACTAAATACAACACATTATTTAGGATGATTTAGACTGAAGCTTATACTAAATACAACACATTATTTAGGATGATTTAGACTGAAGCTTATACTAAACACAACACATTATTTAGGATGATTTAGACTGAAGCTTATACTAAACACAACACATTATTTAGGATGATTTAGACTGAAGCTTATACTAAATACAACACATTATTTAGGATGATTTAGACTACTAAACACAAGCTTATACTAAATACAACACATTATTTAGGATGATTTAGACTGAAGCTTATACTAAATACAACACATTATTTAGGATGATTTAGACTGAAGCTTATACTAAATACAACACATTATTTAGGATGATTTAGACTGAAGCTTAAATACTAAATACAACACATTATTTAGGATGATTTAGACTGAAGCTTATACTAAATACAACACATTATTTAGGATGATTTAGACTGAAGCTTATACTAAATACAACACATTATTTAGGATGATTTAGACTGAAGCTTATACTAAATACAACACATTATTTAGGATGATTTAGACTGAAGCTTATACTAAATACAACACATTATTTAGGATGATTTAGACTGAAGCTTATACTAAATACAACACATTATTTAGGATGATTTAGACTGAAGCATTATTTAGGATGATTTATACTAAATACAACACATTATTTAGGATGATTTAGACTGAAGCTTATACTAAATACAACACATTATTTAGGATGATTTAGACTGAAGCTTATACTAAATACAACACATTATTTAGGATGATTTAGACTGAAGCTTATACTAAATACAACACATTATTTAGGATGATTTAGACTGAAGCTTATACTAAATACAACACATTATTTAGGATGATTTAGACTGAAGCTTATACTAAATACAACACATTATTTAGGATGATTTAGACTGAAGCTTATACTAAATACAACACATTATTTAGGATGATTTAGACTGAAGCTTATACTAAATACAACACATTATTTAGGATGATTTAGACTGAAGCTTATACTAAATACAACACATTATTTAGGATGATTTAGACTGAAGCTTATACTAAATACAACACATTATTTAGGATGATTTAGACTGAAGCTTATACTAAACACAACACATTATTTAGGATGATTTAGACTGAAGCTTATACGATAATATAATAATAATAATATTTATGCCATTTAGCAGACTGAAGCTTTTAAATACATTATTTAGGATGAAGCGACATTATTTAGATGATTTACAGTCATGTGTGCATACATTCTAATAATATATATGGTGGTCCCATACATTCTACGGAATGGGTGGTCCCGGGAATCGAACCCACTACCCTGGCATTACAAGCGCCATGCTCTACCAACTGAGCTACAGAAGGACCACTAACACAACACATTATTTAGGATGATTTAGACTGAAGCTTATACTAAACACAACACATTATTTAGGATGATTTAGACTGAAGCTTATACTAAACACAACACATTATTTGAACAGTGCAGTGTAGTTTCACATAACTATTTTCTAAATAGTGTGCCTTCAATGGGATTCAACCTCACACCCAAACGTTCTTGAATGTTCCACAGTTAGCTGCTCTACCTGCTTAGCTACCAGTCAGGTGTAATTACATGTGCAAAACCCTAACTAGGTGGATAAGTACGATAACCAGTAAAAGGTCGATGTTTGAAAGCAACGTCATCAAAGAAAGCACCGGAACCTGTAGAAATCAGTTGGATCTCACATTTTTGTTGTTGTTGCAACACATGGTTTGAAAAAGAACGTGCTCAAACGAAGCTTCGGACATCGTTGACGACGTAATTGTGATAAAGTGATACACGCATCGGAATACTGCTTTTGAAGTTCGCTGCTTGGAGATTTCAACGCCTCCGGGAACTGCAGTATTTAACACGTAACGTCACTACTTCAGGGCCCCTCAGCAGTAACATCACTACTTCAGGGTCCCTCAGCTGTAACATCACTACTTCAGAGTCCCTCAGCAGTAACATCACTACTTCAGGAACCCTCAGCAGTAACATCACTACTTCAGGGCCCCTCAGCTGTAACATCACTACTTCAGGAACCCTCAGCAGTAACATCACTACTTCAGGAACCCTCAGCAGTAACATCACTACTTCAGGGCCCCTCAGCTGTAACATCACTACTTCAGGGCCCCTCAGCAGTAACATCACTACTTCAGGGCCCCTCAGCAGTAACATCACTACTTCAGGAACCCTCAGCTGTAACATCACTACTTCAGAGTCCCTCAGCAGTAACATCACTACTTCAGGAACCCTCAGCAGTAACATCACTACTTCAGGGTCCCTCAGCCTTAACATCACCTCAGCTGTAACATCACTACTTCAGGGTCCCTCAGCAGTAACATCACTACTTCAGAGTCCCTCAGCTGTAACATCACTACTTCAGGAACCCTCAGCAGTAACATCACTACTTCAGGAACCCTCAGCAGTAACATCACTACTTCAGGGTCCCTCAGCTGTAACATCACTACTTCAGGAACCCTCAGCAGTAACATCACTACTTCAGGAACCCTCAGCAGTAACATCACTACTTCAGGAACCCTCAGCAGTAACATCACTACTTCAGGAACCCTCAGCAGTAACATCACTACTATGAAGAGGGAGGGTGGACTGTAGGCTGAAGAGGGAGGGTGGACTGTAGGCTGAAAGGGGAGGGTGGACTGTGGGCTGAAAGGGGAGGGGGCTGAAAGGGAAGGGTGGACTGTGGGCTGAAAGGGAAGTGTGGACTGTGGGCTGAAAGGGGAGGGTGGACTGTGGGGTTTACAATCGATGTAAAGTGGATGAAATGACTTTATAATTATTGCTCGCTGATCTACAAGGCATGCAAATGATACTTAGAAAGCAAGGTGTTATCTACAACCTAAAGGGTTTATTTGGCTGTCCCCATGGGAGAGAGAGAGAGAGAGAGAGAGAGAGAGAGAGAGAGAGAGAGAGAGAGAGAGAGAGAGAGAGAGAGAGAGAGAGAGAGAGGGAGAGAGAGAGAGAGACACAGAGACACAGAGAGAGAGACACACAGAGAGAGAGACACAGAGAGAGACACAGAGACACAGAGACACAGAGAGAGAGAGACACAGAGAGAGAGAGAGACAGAGAGAGAGACACAGAGAGAGAGACACAGAGAGAGAGAGACACAGAGAGGTGAGCAACAGACGGGGTTGATTGAGTCCAGTTAATCGTTAGTAATGATACAGTACACACACACTCATACTCCCACACGTAGTTACACAGACAATGATTTGACCTCAGAAACACAAACAGGTACTGTAGAATTAATCAGTATCTAATCAAACAAACATAACCACAGCAACACAAGCCCAGGTTTCTAGATGAGATTAGACCCCACGGTACTGGGACAGATAAGCATCCCTGCTGTGTGTGTGTGTGTGTGTCTGGGTAGTGACATTGTCAGAATGAGACAGAATAGATGTTAATTTGTGTAAAGCCCTTGGGGATAGACAGACAGAGAGGAAGGAGGGAAGGAGATTCGGCATGCCTGTGAGCGTGTGTCATCAAGTCTCCCTTCAATAATGTGTCTCTAAAGTTTTCATACATTGGACAGGAGGTTAGGAAGTGCAGCTCAGTTTCCACCTCATCATGTCTGCCTACGGCAGCCTTTCTCAGTAGCAAGGCTGTGCTCACTGAGTCTGTACATAGTCAAAGCTTTCCTTAAGTTTGGGTCAGTCACAGTGGTCAGGTATTCTGCCACTGTGTACTCTCTGTGTAGGGCCAGTCACAGTGGTCAGGTATTCTGCCACTGTGTACTCTCTGTGTAGGGCCAGTCACAGTGGTCAGGTATTCTCTGTACTCTCTGTTAGGGCCAGTCACAGTGGTCAGGTATTCTGCCGCTGTGTACTCTCTGTGTAGGGCCAGTCACAGTGGTCAGGTATTCTGCCGCTGTGTACTCTCTGTGTAGGGTCAGTCACAGTGGTCAGGTATTCTGCCGCTGTGTACTCTCTGTGTAGGGCCAGTCACAGTGGTCAGGTATTCTGCCGCTGTGTACTCTCTGTTTAGGGTCAGTCACAGTGGTCAGGTATTCTGCCACTGTGTACTCTCTGTGTAGGGCCAGTCACAGTGGTCAGGTATTCTGCCACTGTGTACTCTCTGTGTAGGGCCAGTCACAGTGGTCAGGTATTCTGCCACTGTGTACTCTCTGTGTAGGGCCAAATAGCATTCTAGTTTGCTCTGTTTTTTTTGTTCATTCTTTCCAATGAGTCAAGTAATTATCTTTTTGTTTTCTCATGATTTGGTCGGGTCTAATTGTGCTGCTGTCCTGGGGCTCTGTGGTGTATATTTGTGTTTGTGAACAGAGCCCCAGGACCAGCTTGCTTAGGGGACTCTTCTCCAGGTTCATCTCTCTGTAGGGGATGGCTTTGTTATGGAAGGTCCGGGAATCGCTTCCTTCTCTCCCTCTCTCTCTCTCTCTCTCTCTCTCTCTCTCTCTCTCTCTCTCTCTCTCTCTCTCTCTCTCTCTCTCTCTCTCTCTCTCTCTCTCTCTCTCTCTCTCTCTCTCTCTCTCTCTCTCTCTCCTCTCTCACTCATATCTCTCTCTCTCTCTCTCTCTCTCTCTCTCTCTCTCTCTCTCTCTCTCTCTCTCTCTCTCTCTCTCCCTCTCTCTCTCTCTCCCTCTCTCTCTCCTCTCTCTCTCTCACGCTCTCTCAACCTCTCTATCTCTCCCTCTCTCTCTCTCTCCCTCCCTCTCTCTCCTCTCTCCCTCCTCTCTCTCTCTCTCTCTCTCATGCTCTCTCTCTCCCTCTCTCCCTCTCTCTCTCTCTCTCTCTCTCTCTCTCTCTCTCTCTCCCTCTCTCACGCTCTCTCTCTCTCCCTCTCTCCCTCTCTCCTCTCTCTCTCTCTCTCTCTCGCTCTCTCTCTCACGCTCTCTCTCTCTCTCTCTCAAGAGAGTGCATCTCATATTTATGTATTCTCTCTCCCTCCCCTCCCCCTCTCTCAGATATGCACGGGACATTCATGGTGTTGCTTCCTCTCAGCATGATCATCATGGTTGTTGGGGGACTGATGGGGTTCATCGGCCTGCTGGCCAGAGCTTACCTACTACTGCTGATGACTGGTGTACTGTTACTACTGGGAGGTAAGCACCCTATACCCTATACCTACACCCTATACCTTATACGCTACACCCTATACCCTATACAAGATACCTTATACCCTACACTCTACACTCAAGACCCTATACCTTATACCCTACACCCTATACAAGATACCTTATACCCTATACCCTACATGTATACCCTATACCCTATACCTTATACCCTACACCCTATACCCCCCTAGCATTATACCATTTACCTTATACAAGATGGGGTTTTATACACTATACCTTATACCCTACACCTGGGATACCCTACACTCTACACCTATACCCTATACCTTATACCCACCCTATACCCTATACCCTACACCTTATACCCTACACCATATACCCTATACCCTATACCCTACACCTATACCCTTTAGATACCTTATGCCTATACCCTACACCCTATACCCTATACCCTATACCTTATACCCTACACCTTATACCCTATCCTTATACTCTACAACATATACCCTATACTTTATACCCTATACCTTAAATTCTATACCCTATACCCTATTCCCTATACCCTATACCCAACATTCTACACCCTATACCTTCATCTCTACACCCTATGCCTTAAACTCTACACCCTATACTCTATACCTTAAACTCTATACCCTATACCCTACACCCTACACCAACACCCTATACCCTACACCGCCACTCTATACCCTATACTTTATACCCTATACCCTATACCCTATACCCTACACTCTACACTCTATACCCTATACCCTATACCCTAAACCCTACACCCTACACTCTATACCCTATACCCTAAACCCTACACCCTATACCCTACACCTATAACCTACACCCTTACCTCCAGAGCTTACCTACTAATGCTACCCTGCCACCTCTACACTCTAACCACTAGGCTACCATGCCACCTCTACACTCTAACCACTAGGCTACCTGCCAACTCTAACCACTAGGCTACACTCTAACTCTAACCACTAGGCTACCCTGCCACCTCTACACTCTAACCACTAGACTACCCTGCCACCTCACTCTAACCACTAGGCTACCCTCCCCCCTCTACACTCTAACCACTAGGCTACCTGCCACCTCTACACTCTAACCACTAGGCTACCCTGCCACCTCTACACTCTAACCACTAGGCTACCTGCCTCCTCTACACTCTAACCACTAGGCTACCCTGCCTCCTCTACACTCTAACCACTAGGCTACCTGCCACCTCTACACTCTAACCACTAGGCTACCCTGCCACCTCTACACTCTAACCACTAGGCTACCTGCCACCTCTACACTCTAACCACTAGGCTACCCTGCCACCTCTACACTCTAACCACTAGGCTACCTGCCACCTCTACACTCGAACCACTAGGCTACCTGCTGCCTCTACACTCTAACCACTAGGCTACCCTGCCACCTCTACACTCTAACCACTAGGCTACCTGCCACCTCTACACTCTAACCACTAGGCTACCCTGCCACCTCTACACTCTAACCACTAGGCTACCCTGCCAACTCTAACCATTAGGCTACCTGCCACCTCTACACTCTAACCACTAGGCTACCTGCCACCTCTACACTCTAACCACTAGGCTACCTACTCTAACCACTAGGCTACCTGCCACCTCTACACTCTAACCACTAGGCTACCCTGCCACCTCTACACTCTAACCACTAGGCTACCTGCCACCTCTACACTCTAACCACTAGGCTACCTGCTGCCTCTACACTCTAACCACTACCTCTACACTCTAACCATTAGGCTACCTGCTGCCTCTACACTCTAACCACTAGGCCACCTGCCACCTCTACACTCTAACCACTAGGCTACCTGCCACCTCTACACTCTAACCATTAGGCTACCTGCCACCTCTACACTCTAACCACTAGGCTACCTGCTGCCTCTACACTCTAACCATTAGGCTACCTGCCACCTCTACACTCTAACCACTAGGCTACCTGCAGCCTCTACACTTTAACCACTAGGCTACCTGCTGCCTCTACACTCTAACCACTAGGCTACCTGCCACCTCTACACTCTAACCACTAGGCTACCTGCCACCTCTACACTCTAACCACTAGGCTACCTGCCACCCAACACTCTAACCACTAGGCTACCTGCCACCTTTACACTCTAACCACTAGGCTACCTGCCACCTTTACACTCTAACCACTAGGCTACCCTGCCACCTCTACACTCTAACCACTAGGCTACCTGCCACCTCTACACTCTAACCACTAGGCTACCTGCCACCTTACACTCTAACCACTAGGCTACCTGCCACCTCTACACTCTAACCACTAGGCTACCTGCCACCTCTACACTCTAACCACTAGGCTACCCTGCCACCTCTACACTCTAACCACTAGGCTACCTGCTGCCTCTACACTCTAACCACTAGGCTACCCTGCCACCTCTACACTCTAACCACTAGGCTACCTGCCACCCAACACTCTAACCACTAGACTACCCTGCCACCTCTACACTCTAACCATTAGGCTACCTGCCACTTCTACACTCTAACCATTTGGCTACCTGCCACCTCTACACTCTAACCATTATGCTACCTGCTGCCTCTACACTCTAACCACTAGGCTACCTGCCACCTCTACACTCTAACCACTAGGCTACCTGCCACCCTACACTCTAACCACTAGGCTACCTGCCACCCAACACTCTAACCACTACGCTTCCTGCCACCTCTACACTCTAACCACTAGGCTACCTGCCACCCAACACTCTAACCACTAGGCTACCTGCAGCCTCTACACTCTAACCACTAGGCTACCTGCTGCCTCTACACTCTAACCACTAGGCTACCTTCCACCTGAGGATGTCCCTGTGTCTCCCTAGTGGTCAGTATGTCCCTGTGTCTCCCTAGTGGTCAGTATGTCCCTGTGTCTCCCTAGTGGTCAGTATGTCCCTGTGTCTCCCTAGTGGTCAGTTTGTCCCTGTGTCTCCCTAGTGGTCAGTATGTCCCTGTGTCTCCCTAGTGGTCAGTATGTGTCTCCCTAGTGGTCAGTATGTCCCTGTGTCTCCCTAGTGGTCAGTATGTCCCTGTGTCTCCCTAGTGGTCAGTATGTCCCTGTGTCTCCCTAGTGGTCAGTATGTGTCTCCCTAGTGGTCAGTTTGTCCCTGTGTCTCCCTAGTGGTCAGTATGTCCCTGTGTCTCCCTAGTGGTCAGTATGTGTCTCCCTAGTGGTCAGTATGTCCCTGTGTCTCCCTAGTGTTCAGTATGTCCCTGTGTCTCCCTTGTGGTCAGTTTGTCCCTGTGTCTCCCTAGTGGTCAGTATGTCCCTGTGTCTCCCTAGTGGTCAGTTTGTCCCTGTGTCTCCCTAGTGGTCAGTATGTCCCTGTGTCTCCCTAGTGGTCAGTTTGTCCCTGTGTCTCCCTAGTGGTCAGTATGTCCCTGTGTCTCCCTAGTGGTCAGTATGTCCCTGTGTCTCCCTAGTGGTCAGTTTGTCCCTGTGTCTCCCTAGTGGTCAGTTTGTCCCTGTGTCTCCCTAGTGGTCAGTATGTCCCTGTGTCTCCCTAGTGGTCAGTTTGTCCCTGTGTCTCCCTAGTGGTCAGTATGTCCCTGTGTCTCCCTAGTGGTCAGTTTGTCCCTGTGTCTCCCTAGTGGTCAGTATGTCCCTGTGTCTCCCTAGTGGTCAGTATGTCCCTGTGTCTCCCTAGTGGTCAGTTTGTCCCTGTGTCTCCCTAGTGGTCAGTTTGTCCCTGTGTCTCCCTAGTGGTCAGTATGTCCCTGTGTCTCCCTAGTGGTCAGTTTGTCCCTGTGTCTCCCTAGTGGTCAGTATGTCCCTGTGTCTCCCTAGTGGTCAGTTTGTCCCTGTGTCTCCCTAGTGGTCAGTTTGTCCCTGTGTCTCCCTAGTGGTCAGTTTGTCCCTGTGTCTCCCTAGTGGTCAGTATGTCCCTGTGTCTCCCTAGTGGTCAGTTTGTCCCTGTGTCTCCCTAGTGGTCAGTTTGTCCCTGTGTCTCCCTAGTGGTCAGTATGTCCCTGTGTCTCCCTAGTGGTCAGTTTGTCCCTGTGTCTCCCTAGTGGTCAGTATGTCCCTGTGTCTCCCTAGTGGTCAGTTTGTCCCTGTGTCTCCCTAGTGGTCAGTATGTCCCTGTGTCTCCCTAGTGGTCAGTTTGTCCCTGTGTCTCCCTAGTGGTCAGTATGTCCCTGTGTCTCCCTAGTGGTCAGTTTGTCCCTGTGTCTCCCTAGTGGTCAGTTTGTCCCTGTGTCTCCCTAGTGGTCAGTTTGTCCCTGTGTCTCCCTAGTGGTCAGTTTGTCCCTGTGTCTCCCTAGTGGTCAGTGTGTCCCTGTGTCTCCCTAGTGGTCAGTTTGTCCCTGTGTCTCCCTAGTGGTCAGTTTGTCCCTGTGTCTCCCTAGTGGTCAGTTTGTCCCTGTGTCTCCCTAGTGGTCAGTTTGTCCCTGTGTCTCCCTAGTGGTCAGTGTGTCCCTGTGTCTCCCTAGTGGTCAGTTTGTCCCTGTGTCTCCCTAGTGGTCAGTGTGTCCCTGTGTCTCCCTAGTGGTCAGTTTGTCCCTGTGTCTCCCTAGTGGTCAGTTTGTCCCTGTGTCTCCCTAGTGGTCAGTGTGTCCCTGTGTCTCCCTAGTGGTCAGTTTGTCCCTGTGTCTCCCTAGTGGTCAGTTTGTCCCTGTGTCTCCCTAGTGGTCAGTATGTCCCTGTGTCTCCCTAGTGGTCAGTTTGTCCCTGTGTCTCCCTAGTGGTCAGTTTGTCCCTGTGTCTCCCTAGTGGTCAGTTTGTCCCTGTGTCTCCCTAGTGGTCAGTTTGTCCCTGTGTCTCCCTAGTGGTCAGTTTGTCCCTGTGTCTCCCTAGTGGTCAGTTTGTCCCTGTGTCTCCCTAGTGGTCAGTTTGTCCCTGTGTCTCCCTAGTGGTCAGTGTGTCCCTGTGTCTCCCTAGTGGTCAGTATGTCCCTGTGTCTCCATTTGGTATTTTATCAGTAAACACACTCCTTTCCCCCATTTCTCTCCCTCCCTCCCTCCTCCCTCCTCCCTCCCTCCCTCCCTCCTCCCTCCCTCCCTCCCTCCCTCCTCCCTCCCTCCTCCCCCTCCCTCCCTCCCTCCCTCCAGCTCTGTCCTCACTAACAGGGGTGAGTGTGTACATGGCCTACTCTGCTGCAGTCTTCCAGGAGGCTCTGTGTCTGGCTGAGCAGATGGGGGTCAATATGGAGGGGGTCCAGATCCTGTTTGGCTGGTCTCTGGTCCTGTCCTGGATCTCTAGTGGAACACAGCTATTCACCTCCGCTGGCTTCCTGCTGGCCTGCAGAACCATCACTACACAGAGACAGGAACTGAAATTATGAGACATGGAGGGAGGGGGAGAAGCAGGAGGAGAGAGAGGGAGGAGGAAAGAGAGGGAGGAGGAGAGAGAGGGAGGGGGAGGGAGGAGAGAGAGGGGAGGAGGAGAGAGGGGGAGGAGGAGAGAGAGGGGGAGGAGGAAAGAGAGGGAGGAGGAGAGGGAGGGAGGAGGAGAGACAGGGAGGAGGAAAGAGAGGGAGGATAATAGGGAGGGAGGATAATAGGGAGGGGGAGGAGAGAGAGTGAAGAGGAGAGAGAGGGAGGAGGAAAGAGAGGGAGGAGGAAAGAGAGGGAGGAGGAAAGAGAGGGAGGAGGAAGGAGAGGGAGGAGGAAAGAGAGGGAGGATAAGAGAGAGGGAGGAGGAAAGAGAGGGAGGAGGAGAGACAGGGAGGAGGAAAGAGAGGGAGGATAATAGGGAGGGAGGAGGAGAGGGAGGGAGGAGGAGAGAGAGTGAAGAGGAGAGAGAGGGAGGAGGAAAGAGAGGGAGGAGGAAAGAGAGGGAGGAGGAAAGAGAGGGAGGAGGAAGGAGAGGGAGGAGGAAAGAGAGGGAGGATAAGAGAGAGGGAGGAGGAAAGAGAGGGAGGAGGAAAGAGAGGGAGGAGGAAAGAGAGGGAGGATAAGAGAGAGGGAGGAGGAAAGAGAGGGAGGAGGAAAGAGAGGGAGGAGGAAAGAGAGGGAGCGAGAGAAGCAGGAGGATGGAGAAAAAAAAAACATGTTTTCTTGAATCTTTACAATTTTGACTTTGCAGCTGGCCTATCTATGGGGAAAATCACTTCGTTCTGCCTCCAGGAAAGGACTCATGACAATAAACGTTGACCTGCATCCCGGATGCAATTCAACTCGGTCCTCTCTCTTGTCTTGCCATATCCAATTGATTGGTTAAGACACAAGGTGTACCTGGAGGGGAGCAGTGTTCATGTAACCGGGAAAAAGATCACACAGTTAAAGGGGGACAATCTGTGATTGCTACATCCATCTTCTAGACACTTTTAGTGGTGGTGTGAACACATTGATGTTTGAACTGCAGATGTCCCCTTTAAGTTGCATGGAGGAGAGATGTCTTGATGTGGCCAGGAAGGAAACGCCCTTCCCTGCACCACCTTAACTGGCTCCCAGTCAAACTACACCTCGCCTACAAGACACTACACCGCACCTACAAGAAACTACACCGCACCTACAATAAACTACACCGCACCTACAATAAACTACACCACTCCTACAATAAACTACACCTCACCTACAAGACACTACACCTCACCTACACCTCACCTACAATAAACTACACCTCACCTACAATAAACTACACCGCACCTACAAGAAACTACACCGCACCTACAATAAACTACACCTCACCTACAATAAACTACACCCCGCCTACAAGACACTACACCTCACCTACACCTCACCTACAATAAACTACACCACACCTACAAGACACTACACCCCGCCTACAAGAAACTACACCGCACCTACAATAAACTACACCTCACCTACAATAAACTACACCCCGCCTACAAGACACTACACCTCACCTACACCTCACCTACAATAAACTACACCACACCTACAAGACACTACACCCCGCCTACAAGAAACTACACCCCGCCTACAATAAACTACACCTCACCTACAATAAACTACACCTCACCTACAATAAACTACACCACTCCTACAATAAACTATACCTCACCTACAATAAACTACACCCCGCCTACAAGACACTACACCTCACCTACACCTCACCTACAATAAACTACACCACACCTACAAGACACTACACCCCGCCTACAAGAAACTACACCGCACCTACAATAAACTACACCTCACCTACAATAAACTACACCTCACCTACAATAAACTACACCACTCCTACAATAAACTATACCTCACCTACAATAAACTACACCTCACCTACAATAAACTACACCTCACCTACAATAAACTACACCACACCTACAATAAACTACACCACTCCTACAAGAAACTTCACCTCACCTACAAGGAACTACACATCGCCTACAAGGCCCTCAACGGTCTTGCCCCCTCATACTCTCTCTGACTTCCTAAGCCCGATGTCTCCCCACACACACCCCCTCTCCCGCTGGTCTACTCACCATCCCCAAAACAAGACTGTGCACCATGGGGGGGTCGTGCTTTCAGCTGCCCCCAAACTCTACAACTCTTCCCTAGCGACCTGCACCTCTGATGACATCACCACTTCAAAACCAGATTCAAACCCACCTGTTCAGTCTGGCTTTCTCCTCAGTCTGGCTTTCTCCTCAGTCTGGCTTTCTCCTCAGTCTGGCATTCTCCTCAGTCTGGCATTCTCCTCAGTCTGGCTTTCTCCTCAGTCTGGCTTTCTCCTCAGTCTGGCTTTCTCCTCAGTCTGGCTTTCTCCTCTGTCTGGCTTTCTCCTCTGTCTGGCTTTCTCCTCAGTCTGGCTTTCTCCTCAGTCTGGCTTTCTCCTCAGTCTGGCTTTCTCCTCTGTCTGGCTTTCTCCTCAGTCTGGCTTTCTCCTCAGTCTGGCTTTCTCCTCAGTCTGGTTTTCTCCTCAGTCTGGCTTTCTCCTCAGTCTGGCTTTCTCCTCAGTCTGGCTTTCTCCTCAGCGTAGCCCAGCAAAACACAGCATCATATGATGCAAAATGCAAAAAAACTAAAAGGTTTTTGTTGAAATATTACTTTTAAAGGTAATTAGCTTCAAATATTATATTATTTTGATTGTCTTTCTTTATCCTATATTTTACTGGGTCTGTTTTTGCTGTAAAGGTTTCTTGGTTTTTAGAAAAGTACTGAACACTGATACAATACACACATTCAGACAGAACACTAGAACACAATACACACATTCAGACAGAACACTGATACAATACACACATTCAGACAGAACACTGATACAATACACACATTCAGACAGAACACTGTTACAATACACACATTCAGACAGAACACTGATACAATACACACATTCAGACAAAACACTGACACAATACACACATTCAGACATAACACTGACACAATACACACATTCAGACAGAACACTAGAACACAATACACACATTCAGACAGAACACTGACACAATACACACATTCAGACAGAACACTGATACAATACACACAGAACACTGACACAATACACACATTCAGACAGAACAGTGACACAATACACACATTCAGACAGAACACTGATACAATACACACAGAACACTGGCACAATACACACATTCAGACAGAACACTGATACAATACACACATTCAGACAGAACACTGACACAATACACACATTCAGACAGAACACTGACACAATACACACATTCAGACAGAACACTGATACAATACACACAGAACACTGACACAATACACACATTCAGACAGAACACTGGCACAATACACACATTCAGACAGAACACTGATACAATACACACATTCAGACAGAACACTGACACAATACACACATTCAGACAGAACACTGACACAATACACAATACACACATTCAGACAGAACACTGACACAATACACACATTCAAACAGAACACTGATACAATACACACATTCAGACAGAACACTGACACAATACACGCATTCAAACAGAACACTGGAACACAATACACACATTCAGACAGAACACTGACACAATACACACATTCAGACAGAACACTGGAACACAATACACACATTCAGACAGAACACTGACACAATACACACATTCAGACAGAACACTGACACAATACACACATTCAAACAGAACACTGGAACACAATACACACATTCAGACAGAACACTGACACAATACACACATTCAGACAGAACACTGGAACACAATACACACATTCAGACAGAACACTGACACAATACACACATTGAGACAGAACACTGACACAATACACACATTCAGACAGAACACTGCTACAATACACACATTCAGACAGAACATTGACACAATACACACAGAACACTGATACAATACACACATTCAGACAGAACACTGTTACAATACAAACAGAACACTGTTACAATACACACATTCAGACAGAACACTGATGCAATACACACATTCAGACAGAACACTGATACAATACACACATTCAGACAGAACACTGTTACAATACACCCATTCAGACAGAACACTGATACAATACACACATTCAGACAGAACACTGTTACAATACACACATTCAGACAGAACACTGATACAATACACACATTCAGACAGAACACTGGAACACAATACACACATTCAGACAGAACACTGACACAATACACACATTCAGACAGACCACTGGAACACAATACACACATTCAGACAGAACACTGACACAATACACATATTCAGACAGAACACTGCTACAATACACACATTCAGACAGAACATTGACACAATACACACAGAACACTGTTACAATACACACATTCAGACAGAACACTGATGCAATACACACATTCAGACAGAACACTGACACAATACACACATTCAGACAGAACACTGACACAATACACACATTCAGACAGAACACTGACACAATACACACATTCAGACAGAACACTGACACACAATACACACATTCAGACAGAACACTGACACAATACACACATTCAGACAGAACACTGACACAATACACACATTCAGACAGAACACTGATACAATACACACAGAACACTGACACAATACACACATTCAGACAGAACACTGGCACAATACACACATTCAGACAGAACACTGCTACAATACACACATTCAGACAGAACACTGCTACAATACACACATTCAGACAGAACACTGTTACAATACACACATTCAGACAGAACATTGACACAATACACACAGAACACTGTTACAATACACACATTCAGACAGAACACTGATGCAATACACACATTCAGACAGAACACTGTTACAATACACACATTCAGACAGAACACTGGAACACAATACACACATTCAGACAGAACACTCACACAATACACACATTCAGACAGAACACTGGAACACAATACACACATTCAGACAGAACACTGGAACACAATACACACATTCAGACAGAACACTGACACAATACACACATTCAGACAGAACACTGACACACAATGCACACATTCAGACAGAACACTGTTACAATACACACATTCAGACAGAACACTGTTACAATACACACATTCAGACATAACACTGACACAATACACACATTCAGACAGAACACTGGAACACAATACACACATTCAGACAGAACACTGTTACAATACACACAGAACACTGATAAAATACACACATTCAGACAGAACACTGATACAATACACATTCATTCACATACTTCCCAGCGGGAGAGGGGGGTGTGTGTGGGGATATATGTATATATAT